>NW_013666772.1:109973-139215 GCF_000517525.1 Limulus polyphemus
TGTGGTACCAGAAGGTGCATTGCTAGGAGATATCACGTGACATCATAGTTCGAGTGATACTCAACATAGAGCGTGTTGCTAGGAGTCATAGTTCCACATTGTGGTACCAGAAGGTGCATTGCTAGGGGGTGGATACTGTTACTAAGGTTCTATAGGCGGACGCTGTTACTAAGGGTAGTATCTGTATAGGTGGATAATGTTACTAGGCGGATAGAATTACTAAGGATAGTGTTTCTGTAGGTGGATGGTCTTACTAGGCATATTGTGTGTGTTTTACAAAGGCAGATATTGTTTCTATAAGCGGGCAGTGATATTATACTTCCTTAAGATTGCATACATATTTTAACTTGTCTCAACTTATGTTTATAGTTTTCATTTATATATTTAATTGTATTACACATATTTTACAAAGGTGGGTGGTGTTAATAGGTGGATTGTGTTACTGAGGTTCTTCTATAGGTGGATGGTATTACTTAGCATGTTGTATTACTGAGGTTAATGATGCTAGGGCGGATGGTGTTTCTATAAATGGATAGATCAATAGGTTGAGGAACTCATGTAGGTTGTCTCAACATGTGATTATGTCATCAAAGTCAGGATTTAATTATATGTCCTAAAAAGTTATAAGTAAAACCATTATTTTAACGAGACAATATTATAGCATGGTGTATTAGGTATGTCAGTTCTTATCACATACACACACTATCTTACTTGATCCATTATTTGAACGAGGCAAATGTTATAGCATAACCAATAATTTAATTTACATACTCTTACAATTATCTGTTCTGAATGGATTTTATCATAATTAATATTTCGTTTTTATAAATATTGAACGAGAGAGGTACATTGTTATTTTAGAGCCAATTATGTTTTTAAGTATCAATTTAATACACACTTAATGTACTTTAGTTTTTCACCTCTATATTCTTTCATAACATACTTTTACAGTTATCATCCTGAAAAGGACGGATTTTTCATGATAACATAATTATTTAAATCTCTAAATAATATACAATAATTTAACATACAAGCTTACTGGTTCACTTCATAAGTATATATATATGTGTGTCTTAAAACATATCCTTATATTAGCCCTCTATGTAATAGTTCTGTTTCCATTCGTATATTTCATTTTAACAAATGATTAATAAAATCGGTAGTAAATAATTTGCTACAACTAAATATGATAAATGTTTAACCAATCACTTTACTATTTATTATAGAAACTATTTAAAATATCAATACTTACCATTTTATGATTTTCTATAGAACATTCACTTGAAGTACAAAACATACTATACGATTAACATTCATTAAACTTTGTGGTTTTAGAGTACTCTATCATTGGAACAACAAGTACTATAAATACCATAATGGACGATTTGTATATGATCATATACTTGTAAGTTCTGTGTTCTCACAACCAAAATGTATGATCTACAAGAAAAGACATATATATATCCTTTTATATGAAATCATTTTATAAAAATCGTTCATATAAATTCACATAAATACCATTTCAGACATTCACCAACGTGAATATATGTATCTCCAGACACTGCTGGTCAAAGACCATGCTTATTATAATTAAGCTAGTATTATTCCTACCATATAACATAATAATAATGTAGTTTTAGTTTTACATCTTAAACGTAAAAAAAAAAAAGATTACAAGATTTACGAAAATTAGTAAAATTCATTGTAGTAGCAGAAATAAGATAAAGTCATAAGATGTTATCACATGGTTCTTCCTTAAGTTACAGTATAAAATACCCATGTTCTTATATTAAGTTGCCAACAGTGTATAATAGGGATGAGAGAATGTTACCTACCCTTGAAGTAGTGTTGCATTCATCAATAAAATTGTTCTTTGATAGTAAATAGGTGTACAACGTAAAGCTTTTTGCAGGTTGCAATGTCTATTTTCGTTCACAAAAAGAAAAAAAGTTCAGGGACCTGTGTTTTATGGCATCCTTGAGGTATCATGCCGAGACCATCTGGGTACACGGCTAAGGGTCCGTAAAATGTAGACAAGCACTTCGATAGAAGGTGACGTAGTTTCTCTTGCATAGTGCAAAGAGTGCACAAAACTTATGTTCACTCTTCATTGAACATACAACGACTTTCTTGAGTTACAAGAACGTCCAAACACGTAAAGCAACTTAGTAATATTGTCTGCCTATAGAACCTTAGTAACACAATCCACCTAGCTATTACTCATTAAGATCAAAATGGCCCCCACACAAATACGACTTTTAAAGTGTCTCAGCTGTCAGTTTTCGAGTGGTGAGACTTAACATGTTGTTTAATAATAAATAAAAACTTGTATCACTTTTTGAGAAAAGAGGCACAAACATACTTTTTTATTATGTGGATGACGTTGTTATTTTATTTTAAGATCAAACACAGTCTGTTTCTTTTAAGGACTTCAACGCAGACAGCTTATTCTTCCTTTCACGTAACACTCATCATTCTTCAGAAAAGTATTCATTTCTTTCATATTTCTATTAAATACTTCGCTCTTAAGGTATTAAAATTCCCATTTTATTGTAATGGTTTAAAATACAAACAGCCGCTAAAACCAGGGTTGAAACAGAAAAAACGAATTTCTTTTTTTTTACTTTGAAAACCATAGAAATCCAAAATGAAACTGTCAAACAATTGAAATACAAAGTTTATAAGTTACCAAAAACACAGAAAGTAAATATGTGCTCGGCCATGATTTGATATTAACTTCAATGAACAATACAACATATATATATATATATATATCAGGATTAATAATTATTTCAATAAATTAAGAAATCAGGAAAAAGAACCAGACGAAGAAAAACCTAATTCCAAAATAACAATATTTCGCTTTTAATAAATTAAAGACAACTAGAAAATCAGTAATAACATCGAGTAATGATTAATAATAATAAATTAGCTGTATCTCGTAAAATAACTTGTTGAAACTCATGGCAGGTTTTTATTCAGTTGTTAGACCACGAGATTACATCTCATGTGACCATAAATTTACATAATATTTCGTAACATTAAACATATCTGTACGTCACTACTAGGGGAAGCTGGTGTCAGTCTCACATTACCTACAAACTTACTCTAAATCAACGTGATCAGCTAGAAGGCGAGTTAGTGCCTTAATTTAACTCCAAATTCACAGTTAAACTAAACGATAGAAGGAATAATTAATGAACGGTAAACAAAACCATAACGAAATAAAATAGAATTCACTACTTCACAATATTATTGAAATCTTATGATTTTAACAACTGCTGTATAGGAAAAGAAAGTAACAAAAGTTTGAACTCTGAAAGCGCTGACAGTTAAAAGTGATGTGTTCGTACTAGTTAAATCAACTCTAATTATTTAATGCCAAATAAGATTCAGAAATATCAACTATTACTTGATTTCAGTTCTTCGAAGAAATGAAAGGAAGCCTCTTCATCGTGTTTCTTCTAGACGGGTTTTTTCTCATCCCTGTTATAAGTGAAAAGTACGGAATCCTTGAAATAGATAAAAATAATTTTGGTCAAGTATCCTCTGGACATCTGGGCTGGGAATCGTTGCCTTATTTTCGACAAGGTAACTACGAACAGTTCTTTAGTAAATCTTATGGCCGTCCTGGACGAGAGTCACACACCTATCCACGAGTTCGTTATTCAGGAAAAATTGGAGTTGGAAATGAAGATACTAAATTAGAAACCGGGAGAGCAACTCTACAATCGTCAGAGACAAACCAGAACAAGTTACTTTCCAATTCAGAAGTACGTTATGTTGCATCACCTTTTTCTCTTTTAGAAACGAAAGAGTTGGAAGCTATCACAGAAGAAACTGTCATACAGACTCCACCATCGGAAATGGTTTATTCTTCTGAACCGAGTAACAACGAAGAAG
Source organism: Limulus polyphemus (assembly GCF_000517525.1). Taxonomy (NCBI): domain Eukaryota; kingdom Metazoa; phylum Arthropoda; class Merostomata; order Xiphosura; family Limulidae; genus Limulus; species Limulus polyphemus. The sequence goes on from NW_013666772.1 coordinate 113,877, forward strand.
GTCACATAACTAAATCTTCAAATGAAATGAATATTTTTGAAGATAAAAAAATAAATCGTGAAAATAGTAAAAGACTTTTGGACAGGGGTCCTTTGACGAATTTTCCAGAAGTTCACTTAGGACGACTTGGGACAATGTTAAATCGGCAAGACTTGGGAAATACCAGCATGGTGGTTCTTGACACCAGTGCTATTAACACAATGTTGCTAGCTGGTTTAACTGGAATCATTTTATTACTGTTAATTCCATCTTTCGGAGCAACGACAACAGGTATACCAGGTGTAATCAACCGTGAAGACACTTACCGAGACTTTTGGAAGAGGTTTGTACTAGCTGTTCATAAATATATATATCTTATATTTTTATAACTGTTGTAATATTAGTAACTGATATTAGATATTACATCTATCAAATGGCTTTTAGTTTCTATAACTTCTCATGCTCTCACAAAATCGCAAAAATTTTCACTCTCAATATCGTTGGATATAATAAAAATAATGAGTTCAGGTTGTTGTGATATATCGCGATCCCCAGTTCACGGCAACATGTTTGATGGAATAGCGGGTTCTGTCTTTTTAGAACTTGACTGAGGGTTTATGACGCTCAAAATCTGGTTTCGATACTCTCGGTGAGCACAGCATTATAGCCTATTGTATAGCTTTGTGTTAACAACTAACAAACAAAACCATTTGACTTATTTTGTGAATGCAACTGTTTCTGATTGCTATTTCACTTCCTGCCAAACTATTTCATCCTCTCTATGTAAAAATGTTGAGGCCTTAAAGTCTGCCCCCCAGTGGCACAGCGGTATGTCTGCGGACTTACAACGCTAGAATCCGGGTTTCAATACCCGTGGTGGACACAGCACAGATAGCCTATTGTGTAGCTTTGTGCTTAACTACAAACAAATATACACCAACATTAATGTGTCAACAAGTTTAGGTTTAGAAGTTTCGAGCTTTATCTGCTAGTTCTATAAAGCCATTTTTGATTTTATGTTTACTTATTTGTAAGTTTGAACAATTATGCATCTCGAAAGCGCTTCTTGACATTAACTAGTTTGCTGTTACGATGTAAAATTTCCACTTATTTTTATAAATGTACAAAAAACTAACTGCTGTTGATGTGTCCTGAATCGTTGATAGGTTATATTTGCTCACGTGGTCACAGATCAATCACTTACATGGATAATCTTATGCGTAGTTTAGATGCATTTTCTGTAACCAATACTATTTTTCTAAGTTATAATTGTGTTTTTCAAGTAACCTTTATTCAACATTTTTCTAACTAGTACTCAAAGTATAACGCACTGATATTCATTTGAGACTTAAAATTTTCAACTTGATCGGCATCTTACGTAACGCATAGGTTAAGCGGCCAAATCCATGAGTTCGTGCATATAACCGTTAGTTACTTAGAACTACTGATCAGAGGAAGGGCAACCAGCCAACAATATCCACCTTATACACGACTTCTGTTAAGGGAATAATAGAAATGTTTGTTTCTAATATTCGCGCAAAGTTACGCAAGAATTGTCTACGCTAGGCGGCGTACTTGATTTTGAACTGATAGATTAGAGGGAAGGCAGCTAGTCAACAGACTACTATAATCGAATAGTAAGAATGACTGCAATTTTTATAACGTGCTCACAGCTAAAAGCACGGAGTGTGTTCAAGGTTATATCGCGGGCTCGAAAATTGGGCCTTCCAATTTCAGCCTTGCACGCTAACCAGGAGGCCAAAAGCCCAACACATTGATATTAACAAAAAACAGCAACATATTTTGTGAGATCCTAGAAGGTAATATTAAAGTTGGGCTTATAATATGAATTTACTTTCTTTAGGATGAGGGTGTTACGTGCGAAATTGAAATATTTCAGTATTTATTTATAAATTAATATTGATGGTTCTTTATTATTTTTACGTAATTCTTTCAAACTTCTTTATCCTATTTTCTTTGTTTGTAACTAAAAGATAGGCAAACCATAAGCTCACGTTCCCTTGGAAAACTGAATATGTTCACATGTCTTAGATCTCATTCGTAGCTTCGAAGATCTCATTCTGTTATTTCGCGTTTAGTTAAATGTTCATTGCTAAAATTATATACAAACGTATTGCTTACACTCAGATGCATGGACTACTGGACTATAGATGATGTTAACCCTTTTTTATGGAGTAAGATTGAATTTCAACTCCATGGATATACGATTAAGAATCTGTCATGTAAACATTATTTTTATTGGTATATATTAACTCTAGAATTACCGACGAGGCCCTCATGGATTCTTAGCTATTTAAGCACACTTTTCTAAACTGTTTATGGAACAAGTTAAGTTATGCTGAATACTTTATATAGCCTAAATTTTAACTGCAATATTTGTATCTACTGATATCAGCAGAAATTGGTTATGTTGGGTGATTAATGTATCACTCGTGTTTTTCAAGGTCAGTGGATAATTATTCTTCTCCGGGTTCTGAGTTCGAGGGTTCAAAACAAAGAACCTCGGATTTCAATGACTCTGACGTAGTTGAAGTGCTGAACCAAAACGAAGATGATAGATATAGCTTTGATAATAGTCTAACAAACCAAAATTCTGAATATATGATGGATTTAAGTGAAAGTTCGTTGTCCAATTCTATATTGGAAAAGCTGGTACGTGGTATAACGGAGGAAATTTATAGACTGCATTCTTCTGCCGTAGCCGAAATGGGTGATATACAAGGACACAATACAAAACTATCTGTAAACAATACCGAGGAAACACCACTGAATCATCTATCAAAAGAGTTTAAACGAACGTTGCAGGAATTTGCTAGGAAGATGCAGGGGCATCTTGATGAAGATAGTGATGAGGAATGTAGAAAACGAGTTATCTGTGAGACACTTTTGCAGTCTCATTTGAAACATGGATTTATCGAACAAGCTTTACGAAATTCATACAGGTAAGAACTATTTTAATTTTACAGCGTATCAATAAATGATCATAAGTTTTAATGTTGGCATATTTAATGCGTTCATAAGAATCATTTTAACTTTTTGTAACTGCCACTTTCTAAACTTTATATATCTTATAACAAAGTACTTTAAAATTTTATATGAGTATGCATTTATTTATGTATTGTATCTGTTTTCTTATATGTTCCATTACATTTCAGTGCAGGGGTGTGCTGGCAATATTTTAACAACCGGTTCTGATTAATGTCGAAATTCTGTGATACATCAATATAAACTTGTTCTAATTTGTGAAACATGTAATAGTTAATAGTAAGGAAAATAAAGCCGAACCGGCCCCACCACACCCCTGTTTCAGTGGGCTGTAACGTCTTTTTTTATTTACATGATGTGAATGCTTGACTTTATATACAAGGATATATGTTATTATAGTGATAACTCTATTATTCAACATCCATAATAGACAGTTAATTTTTTAGGTTTTAAATCTGGACGTTAATGTTAGTTTGCATACAGATTTGGAGTTTTGCGATATTCTTCAATGGGCTAACGAATCCTGATCGTTATACTCTGAAATATCAAAGATTCACTTTTAAAAAATGGTGTTGTGCTTTTACTGTCTTGACATAGAATGCTCAAAAGGTAGTCGCAATGAGATGTCTGCAGAAAATGTCATCTTTGTCAAAAGTATGCATTGAAAGCTTTGGCACAGAGAGATGTAAAAACTGTTATCAGGAAATCAGATATTTATGAAACTTTACAAAAATAAATTACACGACAAGTTATAGAATAATGGTGAGATAAAATAGTCCATGTCGTTTTGTGAATATTACGTATTTGGGGTAAACCTATTCACTTTCAGTGATATCAGTCCACCCTAGTTTAGCACTTCTAGTTTTTAATTCTAACTAATCTATAGAGAAAACTTTCTATAAGGCTTAATACAAAGTGAGTCGTTATGTTCTGAAGTGAGGACACTTTTTAAGCAAAGCAGATCGTCATTCCGATTATGTAAAGTTCAAAAATCGATGTAAATGGCAGGAATACAAAATGACGGAAATTGTTTTAGTTTTTTAACCCACTTTTACATAAATATTTATCAACTTTTATTCTGCAATGAAATAAAGTAGACACTTGGGATTATTTTCAGTTTAGAAAAAAAATACAGAGAATTATTCCAAAGCCGGGCGGACGTCTACAGTCATGACCCCCACAATGTGTACAGATTTGAGGTAAAAAACGTACACTGTTCTAGAATTTTCGAAAAATGTCACGGTTTATGATTGTACGTAAAAGTATTCATTGTGATATTGGTTTTAAGAGTGAAATGTTTATTTATGTAGAATTGTGTGTTATTTTTTCATCATTTAGAATATAAATTATATTTGCTTATTTAATGAACAGAACATTATAAATTCTGTATCTTAATTGATTCTTTGAATAAAGAACAAAAATAAATATTTTTAACGAACTAGTTTAATTTTGTCACGATAGTCAACCCTATACACTGATAAATATAGTGTGCTTTTTTAAATTTCAGCTATAAGTTAACGAAGACGGAATAACTACCAGATTATTCTGATGTAACATTTTTGAACTATAAGAAGCACTTAGTTTGGGGTGGTTGTCTAGAGTTTTCTTAAGCCCCTTTAAACATCATCATTATTTGCGAACATTAATTTATGGAAGCAGCATATCGGAAGTGAAAAATTCTAGCATTTCACAAGACCCTATAGTAGAATAATGTAAAACTGTTTTAAATCTGTGCTATAACTCCTAGCAGTATAGACGCCTGTATAACAAAATTTCGTACATATTTAACAACTGAACACGTATTGTAATGAATGTGAAAAACGTACTTGAATGTATTACATTCGACATTCTACTGTGTTAGTTGTTTTTCGGAGTCAGAATAGTGAGAAATATTGTGAAGAAACATAATTAATATACAAAAAACGACTAAACCAAGATCTTCGTAGGAATAAAGACAAAATGTACATAATTTTCACGAGTTAGTTATTTGCTTTCTGACGTTACGATGAATGTAAATTGGATATTACAGACGAGGTTTGACACTGAACACAAACTGAATAACACGAGATGTTATACTGAACAGAAACTGGAAAATATTATAGATGAGGTTTTGCAATAAACATAACCTAGATAATATGAGGTGCTGTACTGAACACAAATTGGACAATATTACAGATGAGATTTTGCAATGAATCTAACCTGGATAGTATAATGTGTTGTACTGAATAGAAACTAGAAAATATTATAGATGAGGTTTTGCAATAAACATAACCTAGATAATATGAGGTGCTGTACTGAACACAAATTGGACAATATTACAAATGTGATTTTGCAGTGAACCTAACCTGGATAGTATAATGTGTTGTACTGAACTCAAAATAAATTATAGTAATACTCAGTTTTTGTCTTTCCTGAAAATGTGTGCACACCTTACTATCTATATGCGCATGTGCCCGCACATAATTTCAGCGGATATAAACAAAAGGCAGATGTATATATACTTTACTAGACATTTTGTACAACACCGTATTAAAAACTTATCAATGTTTTTAAAAAGGTCCAACGTTAGGTTGTAGAGTAACATTATAAGTTTATTTACTGATAGTATTAAGTACGGTAAAGTTTAGCCATAACTAAACTAAACCACACAAGTTACGGTGTTCATTTATCACTTTATCGAATATAGGCTGTACTTGATAAAGGCTTAACTAATGTTAGGCCTAAGACAAGTTGACTTATAGGTGTCGGTGTGTGCGACTAGAATTATTTTGTATTATTCTAGAACTCCTGTATTTAAAGAAGTACTCCTTCGATAAAGATACTAATGTTTTTCGGGTCTCTGGTATTTGAACAATATTACAGATGAGGTGTTGCACTCATCTGGAACTGAACAGTGCTACAGGTGAGATGTTAACGCACTGACTGAAGATTGGATAATATGAATATGTATTTTTGTTACAAGAAAGTCTCAACTTCACATTACTAGACAAACATCTAGACAAATATGGCGCACGGTGAAAAGCTTGGAGTCTTCACATATAGTCATTTATGTAACAGTTAACTTTGAAAATACAGTTTTTATATATTTTTTGCCGAGATGGGGCATGCTACTATTTCAAGCCAAAAATGCTAATGCTTAATCAGAAGAATGTAGACTATGTAGAAAACGTTAAATACCGTAAATAGCTGCGCTATAACAATATAAGCATAACTGTTTCACACCACAAAAATATTGGATTTAGCCCCTCTCGCCCACACATACGTGCGTGTGTGTGTCTTTAGATGTTCTCATATTCACATTCTGCCTGTTAACATCTCCTGAATATAGCATCGAATAAAGCTTTTTCATAATTTATATTCACACAATGTCACACTAATATGAAGATATTTAAAGCACATCTCCGATAACCTTGTTATATTTTGTGTTCACATAAAAATTACTGAATATTCTACAGAATAAAAATTATAATCAATAGTTCTTACAAAATATTAAAGCTTACTATTCCAAACTAGCTATGGTATTTTTCATATTTTTCTACGGTTAATAAAAAAATCGCTAACACATAAATTCTTTGTTACACTAACTAACATAAACGATTTTTAGTGTAAGTGGTTAATGTCAGAGAAATATAGAACACAAACATCTCTATATTCTCAAATTAAAAAAAGAGTACAATTGAATTTGTTTTTATTTGACAAATAATAATACATAATTACACAATAAATTTAACATATGAACATATTTTTCACGTCACGCTTTTCACGAATTATTAGAAATTATAAAAATGAGCCTTGCAGATCGTGCATTTCATCAAGGTGGTTGCTAACTTAATAACGGTTTAAAAGCTGTGTAACATTATGTACAATATATATATATATATATATAGTTAGTGTGCAATAGGACCTAAAAGATATTGCAAGATACCAGAGGAATTAAACGAAGGATATTTAAATTTAAGGTGAAAACAATTGAGCAATTTTCTAACATATATTTACTAAAAATCTTAAATGTTAGATTTGTGGGCTAATATACAACGTTAATTGATGAGCGCATAAGGAAATGGCGTAAAATATTTTACAAAAGTTTCTTCTTAAAGTAATAGAGAAGGCTTTAGTATATTTTCAGGATAAGAAGTCTGGGGTGAAAATTGAAAAAAAAAGAATAGAAGGAAATAATGCTTCAGAACATAATATATAAAGTCACATTTCGTAATTGTTATAAAGTTTTCACACATCTGTTATCATAAATATACAGACACACTGAATACAGATTGCTTTGAACATTAAAACTTTTTCCAGGTAATTATTACATTAAATATGTAGAGCTGTATATCATTCTTTAGAAAAAACAGGAAGCAATTGAAAGTTGGAATAGCACTGCAAATATAACATTTACTTCACACAGCAGCAGTTTGGTAACAACCTTAACACAACAGCAGTTTGGTAACAACCTTAACACAACAGCAAATACCAATAGAATGTCATTAGAAAATGCCTTCGGTTAGTTTATTTGAATTTTAAAAACAATGCAAAACAATATTATAATAATTAAAATTCACTTGTTTAATCTGGTTCAAACCATAACAGTTGCTGTTCATGAAAATTTACGATACATTTAATGTCTAGACCACTACTATGTCTGTCGTATCCCAGCCGGCCTGACGAGACCTGGTACTGGACGAAAGACCTCGTCGGCTCTGGATATGGGAGATGTAGTATGATTCATATATTATTACATATTCTTTTGCTTTAACTCATTGGTTCCAAGAAACAAACATAGTGTACAAACTAAGAAATAACGAACATAATTGCTAATATTTTTGAGGTAATAATAATTATCCACCACAAACAAAATTGACGGTTTGTCTGAACGAAAGGATTTTAATGTAACATACAATAAACGAAGCAGGCATTTCATCAAAAGAAGCATTTGATTATTATTCTAGAAAAATACACATATATATATAAACGTATAAACAGTATAAGATAAATGTGTAAAAATTAACAATATAGATTTATGACAGATTAATGTAAGAAAACAAAACAGAGACGTGGCCTGAAGTGATTAATATAGCTCCATATTGAGGACATTGGTGACTAGAGTCCTGTTATAGGCCTCTACACTTTCACCGCATATATTCCAAACAAACAGTGAAAATAATAAATATTTGAGCACGTTATCATGATAGGTTTTCATTCAATAACAAAGTTTTCAATAATAAAATGTTTAAGAAAATAAATTAATTTTCATGACAGTTTTCCAAATGATCAGTCCTATAGCAACAGAAACGTGTTTACTTATACCCGTGATCAACTTCGAAAGCTATACAGGGAATGGAGAATTAAAGTGGTTTGGTAGTGATCGATGAGCCTTGGGCCTTCTCTTTGCTTGACTGAACACATTGGATTCTTCTTACTGCAACAAACAAGAAACATTTTGGGAACAAATCAACAATGTGCAATGAGTAAAAACACAAAAATCGACAAATCACTGATATTAATTTCTTTTTCAAATAAACAGAATCCTACTTTTTAGCAAGATCACGCAACGTTGAATTAGTCTAACGTTTCATAAACCTAGTAAGTTCTATATTTTTGCTATTTTTATTTATAATATACACATTAAAACATTTTAAAACCATTGTGATATAAATTTCTGTAAATAATAGGGGGGGGGGGAATTGATAAGTTTTATCATGTATATGTCAACAATTTTATGTAACGTAAAATTATAAACACCAATATGTTTATCAACCTATGACTGATAATGAAATTTAACAATACTAACATAGTGTTATTTTTTATTAAAATATAAAATTACACATACATCGTATTTTCTCAAAGCCTCCTCTACTACGTTGAGGATATCCCAGAACGTACTTCCTACTCCTGCAGACCGCTGCTTTCTAAAAAAGACACCAGGGGCGGCTGCTCCTGCAGCCAAAGCTGGAACGGCTGCAGCAGCGCCTCCTACACTAGCTAAACTGCTTAGAGCAGAATTGACACTTGAAATGGCTGGTCCAGCTCCTGCAAGGGCGAGAGGACTGAACAGCAGTAGGGGTATGAAAGGAAGAGCAATGAGAAGTAACACTAAAATGCTGGGTACTGCTGAAATTAAATTAGTGAAGGTTTCCAGTATCCCAGCTCCTGTTCCAGCAGCTGCGGTTTCGGCTTGTCTGGCTATCTCATTTTCTTTGGTATTAGTTTGTCTTTCAGTTGCTAGCGAAGGAAGTGCAAGGCACATCACAACTACTGAGAACACTAAAAACCGCATCTTTAGACTTTGTACTGGAAAAAACAACAACATATAATAAAGAACTTCATTAGTCATCAAGAAATGTACAGCGGTTGTAAAAAAAGTAAGAAACTTCGTTCTTAAAAAGAAAGGGTATAAAAGTTAAGATTGTTACAGATCTTTATAAACAATAAATGTAATTTAAATAAGTAGGATTTACATATTGAATGCAAATTGAAAAATCAATCATAAACCTCGTTGCTATATTTGAAAACTATACATATGAAAATTATATCCCATTATTTGGATATTGATGTTCTGAAAGGGTATAAATATTTGAAAAGTTTTAACTCTTTTATTTTCCCCTATTTCTTTCATGAGTTATTTTGCGAAGATTTGAATGAAAATATATATTGTTGTAAGTTTTTATGTGTCCATCAGGCTTTGCACAGAATATAACACTGAAATTACTGTAATTACAAGGTGCGGAAATAAATATGCATAATTTTGTCTTTGAACAATAATCTAAATATTTAAAATTTAGATATAATGATTTCAATAGATTATATAATGCACGTGAGGAAAGAACATCTACAGCGATATAACACTATTCAATAGCGAAAGGTTTTTGGTTTACCATACGTTTACATGTGAAATAATTCCCTGAATCTGAATTTATCCTGTATACCGATAGACCGAATGCTAATATTTGAGTGTATAGTTTCTTTGCGTGACCTGAAAGTTTTATACTTATAATAGTTAGAACACGGACACGTGACTATAAAACTTAGTGAGGGAAGCTATGCTAGCAATAATGATCTTGATCTTTACTTGTGGAATGATCTAAGTTTCTACACCAAACGGTAATTCAATGTTGATGAATCATGCCAACTTTGTCTTACGTGTACATATAGTATACCCCTACTTACCTTAATTGAACTTCCTCGACTAAGCAACAGTTTGAAAGACTTACAGCAGCAAACCAAGATTACCTAAAAATTCTACTTAAACCTGAAATCAAATAGTCCCATTCCGTTATGCTGCACCTATTTATACAAGAGAACAGGGAGGAGGTACCTCTTAAGTCCGAAACTCCCGTAGGGAACTTGCAAGTTCGGTCAGAATGTTACCTGTTTAAACACAAAGTAAGCTTACGAGCCCCAATATCAGAGTAACGAGGCTATTCCAACAAGGGCAGGCCAAGTTAATTTTAGCAACGGTAACCTTTGAGGGGATCTTACACACCATTTGTCCTCCTGTTCTACAGTGCTCGAGGCTAAAACAGAACGGAACTCCTCTTCTTTCTCCGAGTAACACAAATAAAAATGTCGCTGTTTTGACAATCTCGTTGCTCTGATGCTACTTGGCATTTTTTTTTTATGAACTAGTTTCTCTGACTTGTATTTTTGATGATTTATCAAACTCAACCTGATCACCGAATCATGGTTACAAGTAATTGTGCCATTTGGTCGTTGAATATTTTAATAAAATAAAATACGCGAACAACCTTGTGGCTGTCTATGTTTATAACATGGCGCCACGTAACTAAGGCATTACACAACGCGTGTTTTTATCGTCACGGTTTGTCTACTACAATGTATTGTTGGTCACCGTCATTTCACAAAGGCACCGCTTTTGTTTTGTAAATCTAGATAACAAACACTTACTGTTTTAGATAATGAAGCGATTGGAAACTCTGAATGTTTCTTAAAATTTAAGATTGAAAACCGTCTTAAGCAGGTATCTGCTATAAAACAACGAATCAGAACATCCTTATAGTCAGGCGTATATCAAATGAATAAATTAGACGAACACTGATTATTCTGTGATAACAGCGGAAATCAAACCGGTCATTCCAATAGAAACAAGAAAAAACTGGCTTCGCGCACAAAGTAAGTGAAAAAGGGGCATAAGGTGGGAAAATATATTATTGTAAGACAAAAAAAAACAACAACAACAACAAAAAAACTGACATGACATGTTTTATCTGTATGTACTTCTATACTACTGTATTTATGAGCTGTGCTTGGCTTAGTGTTGGCATGCCCGGAGTTTGAATCTAATAGTACATGGCTTGCGTCCATGGCTCGCTTAAAGACGCACTTTACAGGAACGATGGCTAAATTCCACTATTCGGTCACATAAGAGTATACCAAGAGTTTGCGGTGGGCGCTGTTTGCTGGCTACTATTCCTCTACTCTATCAGTTCAAAATTAGGGACTGTTATGTTTAGTTTTGCGCAAAAATTCTAAAATAAGTAAATACTGTATTTAAATATATTTGCTACATTATGAAACGCACAGACAGCGTAAGTGACATAGATTTAGAGAAACCATGCTCTTGAAAGCAAACAGTATACCGTTACTTAGTGGACAGTAAACCGAGAATGGCTGTAGTATCCTAACTGTATGAAAGTTTTAACGAATAATGCTTAAAATGCTACCTCGTTAAATTTAGCATTTGTCCAGCACTGGAAAATATTACTGTAACAAATTTATAACATGTTGATGCTTTTACTAATATTTTCAATGTTGTTGTGACCATACAATGAAATCAGTCAAATATAAAATACATCGTTAATATATATCAAAAGTACAGTGTAGCCCCGTTATAACGCGATCCATAAAATGTCATCGCGAAACAAGCGGGGTCGCGCTAAATCGGGGCTCAAGAAGGCTTCTAATGTTTACTATAAGTCTACAAAATTTTGTAAAGATACACTTAAAATATTAAAAGTTATTAGTATGTAAACTATAACGAGGTTATGGGTTACGAGGTCGGTCCCAGGGACAGAGCCCGTGTCGACAGAGTTAATGACCCATCGCGTTATATCCGAATTCGCGTTAAATCTGGGCGTGTAAAATCGGGGTTTCACTGTATTATCATTTCATGTATATAATAGTACCAAATGTTCTAAATAAAAATTCAATTATGAAAATAAAAGCACTTATAAGGCTCTATTCCTAATATCATTTTCACTACCGAGTGACAACAGGATGTGAGAGCCATATTACAAACAATGGCCTTTAGAAAAACAAAAACAGATACTACAATTTGACTTTACCTCTCACCCACCAATTCATGTTGAGGGAGGTTTTCCTAACAGAATCTTCAGTAAAACCTTTCTTGTAGAGTGGGTAGTGCGAACTCATTAACTAGAGGTCCAGGGTTGGCAGAGTTACGCAATGGAAACAAGCCCAAAAGAAGTCACTCCTTAACCAACAAAGGTTAAGCAATACAGTTCTGTTAAGAAGTTGTAGTAACACAAAATAGCAGCAAATATAAAAGAGACTGTTAAGAAACAACGAAAAAAAAATCCCAAATCCGCGGGAAATCCAGAGACTTGGCAACCTGCTAAGAGCCCTATTTCAAAATATATTGTATTTCCTGAAAAACAATTAAAAACTAAATTACTTAAGTTAACTCCAGGGATTCGAAAGAACAGTTGTTTTCAACATAAAAGAGCAGCGAGTTGGTGATGAGTGGTGTTGGCCTTCCCTCTAGTCTATCACTGCTAAATTAGGGACGGCTAGCACAGATAGCACTCGTGCTGCTTTGCGTAAAATCTAAAACAAAACAAAACAAACCTCAAATACAGATAGGTGGCTCGTCAAATAGTGAAGAAATACAAGTACTAAGCTTTAATGGACTGAAAAGCATATGGCGAAGGTGCAGATACGTATTATAAGCAAAACGTTCAGAATGCTCTAGGAAGTTTGAAACCGGTTATTATGTTTTTAATAAATAAAGCAGTTTATTTACCTTTAATTTATTAAAGACAAGTACTGTGCTATACGTAATGGGTAAGATCTAGATAAAAGTTTAGCAGCATTTTATAATAAAAATAATACAGCTGGATAATTTGAATAATTTCAACTGAAAAAGTATCGAGGAACTGAAGACCACTTAGGAGTTACGTATCAATAGAAACAGGTGCTAAATATTGAACTATTAAATGAAATTACTAAGTCCTAAGCATTAAAACTTGAAGTTTAACATCGTGCTTAAGATACAGTTCCTATTCAAATAAAAATATTTATTTTGTTCATTATAAAATAGTATACAATGATCATTTAAATACAAAAGTTTAAAACTTTTCTCACACTCAAAGGTGGGATAAAAAAAGAATACATTTCGAAATGAACAACGTTTCGTTCAGTATTACCAGGTAAAATCTATGAAACGTTCTTTATCTTAAGCCAGTAAAGTTTTTGGTCATATTTAAAAACGAAGTCATTCGAATCTTCTTCTTGGTTAGTAAGGTTTATTTGTCTTTTCACGCTATTTTCAAAAAGGAATAATACAGATAATTAGACTACGAAAACATAACATAAAAACTTTTGAAGTTTTCAGTTTTATAATATGGATAATGTAATATGAAACCTAACTTTGTTTTTTATTATAAATTAAGTAACAGTTATGCTCACAGAAATATAATTTTAATGGATTCACGTCTAAAAAACATTGCCGTAAAGGCGGAAGTAAGCGCAGATATCCTAGAGAAGGCTTTTAGAAATCTATTGACCTTGCCTTCTTAACAACCTCAAGTAATTCAAAAGTTCCTCCTTTACAACTATGCCCTATCCTCTGCCGCTGGGAATTTCGCCAATGCGCATGCGTTACTTCTGAAAAACAACTGACAGACAAAAAAATCGTGTGTGAAAACACATACCACCCCAAAGAATGTAGACTTACAGGTTCTTGCTAGACATGAATCATTTTACTTCTTCTATTTACAGTATATTAAAAATACAAAATGAGGCTAATAAAAATATCATATAAAATTCTTATTGACTGGGCAAAAAGATTGGATTGAAGTTAACTTGAGTGTGAAATAAACAACAACAACAACAAAAAAAAACAAAACCCACGCATGCGGGCATTCAAAAAATGAAAAAATAAAATGTTTGAACAAAAATTTTTCAATGATATTTAAAAAATCATAGATTGCAGTAACCAAATAAATTCAGCAAGCTATTTTGCGATTTCTAAGTAAATTCAGGTGTACCCCCCCCCCCCGGTGGGTCAGCTGTAAGTTCACTGACTTACAACCCTAAAATCTGGAGTTCGATTCCTGCACTAAACCGAAGAATTATATCGAAAGTTAACCTATCATGGTACAGGACATTCTCTCACTGATCTCTTCTCTATATAGTTTCCTACGTTTCTAAATTATTATTTTCGTAAACAATAGGCTTAAGCGATCATTTCTATATTATTTACTTAAAAAATTATCAGTCTATTGTTTAAAATCCCATTTAATAAATTCAAGATAGTTTATACAAACATTCCAATCCTACACAACACCTCAATGACTTCCTTACATGAATTCTCGCCCTAAAGCTTATGGGTGTGGTACTTCCGCTTTGTTGACCTGCACTGTAACGACGTTTACAATTCTCTGTGGCATATGTAGGACAAGAATACTACCCGAGCGGCAGTGATGTTATCGCACGAGTTCGTTACTTCACTTGCACAAGAGCATGAATTAAGAATACACATATGATTTTTTTTTATCACTACCCACTGACCCACACAACTATCAAATAAGCAGTATTTATATACATATTTTAAATTAACCAAGCTTACTTTATTTATTTACGTATTGTGACGTTTCTTCAAGAATATTGCCATGCTACTTATCTCTTTCATACACTTTTTAAAAATTACAATAGAGATATTAAATATGGATTTTTTTTTTTCATTCCGTTGTGCACCAAAAAAATAGTTCAAACCGTGAAATGTTAGGAGATGGAAAATAGTGCATACGCATACGAATATAGTATGAAAGACGTTAGAAATATTTTTTTCCTGGAAACCAAATTCTGAATAATTTTTAGTCATGGTTTAATTTAGTGACATGCAATTTAACTGGAAATTTATCACCTTCCATTGATCAGTATTATTCGTATCATGTTCACAGATGCAATATTAAAAGTAAAACACAAACATTGAAGAATACAACAACTGATATTGTTTGCTTCAGCCCCCCCCCCCCCCACCCAGTGGCACAGCGGCATGTCTGCGGACTTACAACGCTTGAAACCGTGTTTCGATACCTGTGGTGGGCAGAGCACACATAGCCCGTTATGTAGCTTTATGTTTTACTTCTAGCAATGAATCAATGAAATGTTTGTTTCAGATATTTGCGCTAGCCGTCCCTAATTTTGAATTAAGAGAATAGAGGAAAAGTAGCTAGAAAACAGCACACACCGCCAACTCTTGAGAAACTCAAATCGAAAAGTAGGATTTGATCATCACTCTAATGACATACCCACAGCCACAAAGTGCAGGAAGCTATTTTGTAGCAATTAGACTCGAATTGTGAACCTTCGGATTCTCAGTCCAGCACTCTAAATCACTGTGCCATTTCCAACCCAACTGATATCAAAGGGAGCAATATATATGTTTGTTAAGTAAATCGAAAACATTGGTCGCTCCTATCAATCGTAGCAACTAATACTGAAAACCATAAGGTAATCTGAATGTAAAATTCTGAATTCATACTGAAATAATTTTAAAACTGTCTTAACTTGTACGATCCTTTCTGTCAGTACCTAATTTAAATTTATTTTAATTATATGAAACAAAAGTTTTTAGTTACACACACAGATGGCATAAAATTAAAACTACTGAATATACACTAACAATAATATAGAAACATAAAACAACCAAAGTGCTCAAGCTTTGTTTTGTCAATTTAATTTTCACTCGCAGTTCTACGTAACTAACATGAAACTGTGATAATATAAAACACAAACTTGGAAGAAATAGTTCGAAAAAATATTTTTGGATTTTATGGAATAAAATGGTAAAAATTATTCCAAAATAATTAAGAAAATCTAATTTTTTTGCTCTAAAGACACGTGTTTTCAAAACAAGTTTATCGTAAAAAAAAACAAAAAACTCATTTAATTTTTCGGTTAGTAGCGAGATACGAAGCCATATACTTCAGAGGAAGTAAAAAGTTATACTTTTGAAAATGTATTAATATTTGTTTGGATGCTAAAGAGTGAAACATTGTAAAAAGCAGAAACTCGGCATTAGATTATAAAATATCTGACATTTAAACATGTTTATAGTTATTGCCCTGGTGTTCCTGTTTATAATTATCACTCAATCCGCTTACACCTTAAAATGCTAGAATCTCTTGCCATTAAACTAAGAAAACTCTTGACCAGGAGATGATCGCACTACATTTTCAACAGTGTAAAAGTAAAGAGAAGAACAGCGAGAACATGAACTACCGACGTTTAAACCTAAAGTCAGGAAAGGCCCAACCTTGAAAGTTCAATAGACCTCGCTATAAAACGTCATCTCCATTAAATCAATAGCACGTGATCAACTGACTTACTTCCTGGCGCACAACCGCTGATAGAGGTCACTTTTATGGAAGCATGCTTAAGTTTTTAAAATGATGTTCAACTGTGTCATTAAAATACTTGTGCGTGTGAACAATTTCTAGATAAACTGTATACAATACTCCAAGTTCCATCGATCTTTGAAATTAACATATTAACGGACTATCGTCATCAAAGGTTTTCGTTTTAATAACTTCATTTCCTCATATTAATGATCTATAAATATAGACTGTTCATATTTAAAATACGTCTTCCTTTAACATAGACCAAATTTTGATATTATTTAACATTTGCCTTTTCTCACAAGCCCCAAGTGGCTCAACTGTAAGTCTTCGGACTTATAACGCTTATAACTGTGTAGCTTTGCGCTTAACTACAAACAAAGACATTGTTCTCCCAAGGAACTGAAAAATAGAAGCATGTTCTACAACGTTAATAGTGCCATCAAATATATTGAACTGAAGCGTTTTATAGAAAAATAAAGTAGCATAATTTAATAATTATAATTTATAAAATTTGTGTTAAGTTCAAATTTTGAGCTAATACACAAATTAAAATTTTGCACAAATTGTGTGTTAACGCTAAATAAGAATAGTTTGATTGTCATAGTGATATATATATATTTGAATAACTTACCTGACAAAAACCTTTAAAGGAAAATTGCAATCGTAAATTGCAATCGTTTTCTACATAGTCTACATTCTTCTGATGAAGAATTCGCAATTTTTGGCTTGAAATAATCGCATGCAATGGCTTCTTTTGACAGTTTGTAATTGAAAATTCGATGCCGTATTGCTACTGTCAGGATTGGTAGATGTCTGTGAAAGTGTTTGTAAAAGGATGACCGACTGAGTGTGAACAAAATAAAGAGATTAGGTAACTTTATTTATAAAACGACTAAAAATTTGTGTTGTAGTACTGTACTATTAAGTCGAAATCACTGAAACAGCAGGCGATGGAATAGTCCAGTCCTCTTCCACTAGATGGTTCTGCTTAAATTTACAATCCTCTTTTTATTCAAGATCGCTGTCTGCAAAGATAAACACTCAGATCTTCCAAATAGCACGTCTTCTTTGTCGATCGTTTGTGTCTAGTGAAAATGTGAAACAAGAAAGCGCGCTAGAATCTAGAATGTAAACTCGCTTTCTTTGTCCAGTGGTCGGCGTTACCTCGTAACCTCTGTGTCGGCTGTTACTTTCAGTCAACGTTATAATCGGCCAGCCAAGGATATCTCAGTTCCAACCTGTTCAATCTGGATTCCACATACATTACTGAAACATCTCTGCTGGCAAAGGAGATTTCATCTAGTAGAACAAAGGATGAAACACCTAGAATAATCCAAAGTTATCGACTTTATGGACAATGTATTGCCACCATGACAGTGCGGAAATCACATAATCAATAATTTTGAAAATTTCTTTATTACTATAAAAGGTATACAGCAGATGATATGCCCGCATATCACAATGGAAGTAGTTAAACAAACATGAAATATGCAAGGTTTTAAGGTTTCGAAGAAAGAATTAAACCTCCTGAAAATTAAATTGAAACAGATAAAATTACATTGGCGAAACAAAATAATCAGTTAAATTCTTATTAAACAAAACCTTCCTAGCTTAAATAATAACTGTACTTGTAATGTTGAACATTGCCATGAATGTTGTTAGACGTAATTATTGTTTTGAATTTGTTGTAGGAATATGCTGAAGGTGGAATGTGTCTATTCTGAAATGTTCAGGCCCGGCATGGCCAGGTGGTTAAGGAGCTCGACTTGCAGTCTGCGGGTCCGTCATACTTCGATTATATTATTTCTGATATGAGCAGTATGACTTCAGATCGACTGATCTCTGTGTTTTACAATTAATAATTTTGGTATAACGAGAAAATTAACTGTACAGACAGTTTTCGAGTAACAGTATAATCGATTAGAAGGAATACCATTTTCTTCTTTCTATTAGCAGACATTAGTCGTATCACTGTATTAACACTCGCCCATACCACAAAACACTAAATATGTGATTACGTGATTGCAGATATATCATAACATTTAAAATTTTAAAAGTTTTCCATAAATTTTGAAAATAAATAAGTATAACGCAGCTAAAAAAGTGGAGACAAAAGGATCAAATACATGTCTTGATGTTTCGTTAACCAGGCATCATCGGGGTTAACCGTTATGATTCGTGGTTAACCCTGGCGAAAAGTTTATTTTTATTTATTTGATTTATATCCCATTTTAAGCGTTGTTATACTCATTTATTTCCAGATATATCAAAAGATATAAAAAGTCGAGGTATTTTAGTGAAGGATATTTTTGTATAAGAATGCATCACTCCAAACTACAACTTGCAAAGTAAAGTTGAATTGCTGGATACAGATTTTTGATTGTAAAATCTCTTAAATCGTTTCACTGTGGAAAGGAGCTTGAGACTGTCTATATTTAGAGCTAAGTCTAAAAATCTTCTGTTTATCTTGTGGTGTAAGTTTGAGCTACAAACTGATAAGATGAAAAACTTATTGAGGTTCAACAACAAGCAACAAAACAACAGAAGTGACGAATAACAATTTTATCGAACATTTCAGATTGTTTGTTTTGAATTTCGCGCAAAGCTACACGAGGGCTATCTGCGCTAGCCGTCCCTAATTTAGCAGTGTAAGACTAGAGGGAAGGCAGCTAGTCATCACCACCCACCGCCAACTCTTGGGCTACTCTTTTACCAACGAATAGTGGGATTGACCGTCACATTATAACGCCCCGACGGCTGAAAGGGCGAGCATGTTTGGTGGGACT
The DNA here is from genome assembly GCF_000517525.1 of Limulus polyphemus. Taxonomy (NCBI): domain Eukaryota; kingdom Metazoa; phylum Arthropoda; class Merostomata; order Xiphosura; family Limulidae; genus Limulus; species Limulus polyphemus. Next base: position 133,249 of record NW_013666772.1, read on the forward strand.
GGGATTCGAACCCAAAAAAGTTAATTTAGGTTTGCTTCGATTTTCCTTAGGAAAATGGAGAAGATTCATTTAACATTACTTAGTTTAGAACACAAGTTAGAAGTTATAAATGTAAGTGCATTTACGTGAGGCTTGTCATGGCCTAGTGATAAGAGCTCGCAATCTGCGAGACGTGGGTTCGAACCCCATCACAGAACATACTCGCCCTTTCACCCATGGTGCGTTATAATATGACGCTCTTTTCGTTGGTAAAGAGTAGCCAAGTATTGGTGGTGAGTAATGCTGGCTAGCTGCCTTTCCTCGAGTAGCTTTGCGCGAAATTCCATAAACAAACCTAAATTAATAATTTTCCTTATTCGTACAGTACACAGACACAATAAACCAAATGAGATTTGGCATGAGTTTTGTTTTGTAAATTATGAACATAAACCTAAATGAACAGATCAGAACTAGTTTAAACAAAGAAAACCGTTAACTTGCTTTTTTTTTCCACACGAGCAACAGGAATCACGTTTTATTAATAAAATCCTTTTTATTTGACATCAGACAGGCTAGCATGTAAAATGTGTAAACTAGAGATTTGTTAGTTAATAATAACATATGATATTATTATATAAGTCATATCTATAATTACTGAATCAATACGGGTGCCTAGCAAAAAAGGTGTATGAGAGCATATGAACTATTTTATCTGACAAACCTTTTCATCAACACCAGACCGACATGATTACAGCATACAAAGTTTTAGTTGTAAAAATATACTTGACATTTGACTGTTTATGAAACATTAAAACTTATGGTGTCTATCTAGTATGTCGGAGAAGCACGATCTGTTAGTTTTTGCACCTGGCTTCAATGCTTAAATTGTCTTACATTTATTACAGTTACTATTCACACAAAAAAGTCTTATATTCAATCTGAAAATGCCCTATTGATTGGACCTAGCGTGATCCAGTGGTTAGCATGCCGGACTATGGAATTTGAGAGTCCAATGTTCAAGTCTCTTCACTGCAAACGAAAAAAACGTCCCCTCTCGCATTTCAGGGCCATGAATACGTTTTAAGAGTGACGGTTAAATCTTATTATTATTATGTCATACAAGGGTAGATCACGAACTGGCGGTGGGTAATGTTGACTAGCTGTATTCCCTCTCGGATATCAGTTCAAAATTAGAGACGGCTAGCGCATGTAGCTCTTGAGTAGCTTTGACGAATATCCTAAAACAAGCAAACAAACGAATGATCCTTCTTTAATAGTCAATATACAAATACCAACTTTTTCCAAGAAACAAGAGAGTCACAAATTACGTGGGATGCACTAGTTTCCAACACAATGATTTAGAACTCAGTTTACAAACATACTGTATAACATCACAACTAGGCATAGTTCTCAAAAACGTTAGTAAAATCTCGTCGTTTTCCCTGCCCTTCACGATACTTTATGTGTATGTAGCTAAAAAACCAAGGTCGTACTTTAACAAGAAAGAAGAAAAGCCATTACATTCTTCCCAGTTTCAAGATGCGGCTACATTACATTTTTATGATATTTTTCGGGAAAATCATTTCATTATATTATTTCACAAACTTTAAAGCATATTCTAAAACTTGTAAAATATAATATTGTCTGGTAGAAGCTGAAACTTTAACATCGGCTGTTTTAAACGCTCTTAATAATGTAATGATTCTTGATAACTGAAACTGTGCTAATGTGGTTCCTATTGTCAAGAAGAAATTTAGTAATTATAATTCTTCAGTGTGCTGAGAATATTACAATGTAATTCACTGTGATACTATAACGTTTTTTAGTTAGGGCACCTTCATAGATGACAACATTAGTTAATATAGGGAAGACTGGTTTTTGTATTATGAATTGGTTCCTGTTGTTTAATCGGTAGATTTTTGTTTCAAAGGTTGTTAGGGAGTAATATCTATTTGTCAGTTTATAAAAAATGTACTGGAACTGAGATGTTCTCAAGAATATAGATTGAAATGTGATTTGAATAAAAATGTGATTTTACTGAGTTTCTTGGTGCATCTCAACAACGTTTTGATAGTGGATCAAACGTTGTATTGGTTGCTCCTTTTAGTATGTCTATGCAAAACTACACAAAGGGCCATCTGTCCATAGCCACCCCTAATTTTGCACTGATAACCTCGAAAGAAATCAGCTTGTCAATAGCACCCATCATCAACTCTTTGACTACTCTAATCGAATAGTAAGATCTAACCGTCACTCTTATAACGCACTCACAACTCCAAAACGTGGAGAGCGATTATGCAGCAACGGAATGCGGAAAACCGTCAGATTTACAACTCAGCACGATAACCAATTGGCTACGTCTGCCCCCTCACAAATAAACGTAACCGAACCAATATTCTATTTTAATACCAGAGTTATCTGATACGCTTGTAGTTGACTACTTTATGTGATCCAAACATTTAACACGTGCATAAATGGCCAAGTAAGAATAAAGAGGTCAGCCGTATAAACACGTGGTATAAAAAAAGAGCCAGTTTATATAAAAAGGACAGACCTTATAAAGATGTAATCTAAAAGTGTCTATGTTAAGCAAGAAGAAAGCTGGGGAAACTTAGCCCCCTTTTTGTATTCACTTTGCTACTTATTTCAATTGCAATAAAAAAGGGCCTTAAATCATCAGTTTAGCCTTGTAGCTGTAGAGAGCAATTCGCCATTAAAATTATCAAAACATATTAATATATACACTACAGTTGTCAAATCCTAGTTTGGGTTGATATCTACTAGTGAACTTATATTTCGCGGCTATCATGTTTTGTTTACTCTATGTTTTGTCTCTGCAGAAGGAAAAGATGAATAGGAGCAGTCATTTTTATCTTAGTCTAAGATAGATAAGAAGCTGCTAACTTTTCTCTTATTTCTCTTAGTCTAAGATAGATAAGAAGCTGCTGTCTTTTTCTCTTATTTCTCTCAGTCTAAGATAGATAAGAAGCTGCTGTCTTTTTCTCTTATTTCTCTTAGTCTAAGATAGATAAGAAGCTGCTAACTTTTTCTCTTAGTCTAAGATAGATAAAAAGCTGCTAACTTTTTCTCTTAGTCTAAGAAAGATAAGAAGCTGCTAACTTTTTCTCTTAGTCTAAGATAGATAAGAAGCTACTAACTTTTTCTCTTAGTCTAAGATAGATAAGAAGCTGCTAACTTTTTCTCTTATTTCTCTTACTCTAAGATAGATAAGAAGCTGCTATTTGTTTCTCTAATTTATCTTAGTCTAAGATAGATAAGAAGCTGCTAACCTTTTCTCTTAGTCTAAGAAAGATAAGAAGCTGCTAACTTTTTCTCTTAGTCTAAGATAGATAAGAAGCTGCTATCTTTAATACAACAGTGTTTAAATCTTATCAGAAACATAAGGATAGTGCCATTTCAGCACTTGCAATTGTAACAACTGTGGCAATACCAGAGATTTAGCTAAAAGTTCAGTTCTCTATATAAATTAGAGCAGTGTTACTCCATCCTTCTAAGAAACTGTTATACCATCTTTTCTATTCGTTTCTTTACCAACATCGCCAAAAATCTAGGCAACCAACCTATCTTAAAGAACACTGCGTTTTTTAGGAACAAGAAATAAAAGCTTGTTTCTAAGATCGAGTCGAATAAAATGTTTAGTGTGATAACCAACACCAATGTTGTTGATTGTACATTTACATTTATTAGAAGCTCGTGTGAATATTTAATGTATATTAAGGTCAGTGAGTCGAATTACAACCTTTTAAGCGTTTAGTTTCTAATATATAATATCTTTAATCAATTTTAATTTACCCTATATTAAGCTGAAGATATTTTAGAAAAGATATTTTACATAGACAACATTTTCCGTAAAGGAAGTGTTTCTATTACATGAAAATCAGTTCATTTACAAAATTACCATTGATAAATTTTTATTTGTGTAACTAATTTGTTTGTTGACTTATTGGTGAGCCACTGAGGGACTGGGTGATGAAAACAGAACTGCTCTTATAGAGATAAGAGAAACTGCTGCGCTATGATGAATTACTATAAATATTTAGCTAAAATTAACTCAAACAGCTGCACTAAAGTTTTGTTTTTCTAATGGTAAGATAAACTGTGGAAGTATTTTTTTTTATTTCTAGTGATGGGGTATACCAGGGTATATGTGTAAGTAGAAACAGTTTGTTAGGATCTCTTATGGGTTAAATGACATCCCCTGCAGAAATATACCAGATTATTAGAGGGGATATTAAGCTTATTTGTGTATCCACTGAGGGTGAATGTTAGGTTATTAAAACGCCTGATTACAGGGGATACTGAAATTAACGTGCCTGATTACAGGGAAGTTAAGGTTATTTGTGTGTCCACTGAGGGTGAATGTTAGGTTATTAAAACGCCTGGTTACAGGGGATACTGAAATTAACGTGCCTGATTACAGGGAAGTTAAGGTTATTTGTGTGTCCACTGAGGGTGAATGTTAGGTTATTAAAACGCCTGATTACAGGGGATACTGAAATTAATGTGCCTGGTTACAGGGGATACTGAAATTAACGTGCCTGGTTACAGGGGATACTGAAATTAACGTGCCTGATTATAAGGAAGTTAAGGTTATTTGTGTGTCTGGTTACAGGGTATACTAAATAATATGTGTATACAGTGACAGGTTATACAAAGGTTATTACGTATTCGCTGGTGGGATATGCTAGACTATTAGTGTGTCCAGTTAGAGAGAATGCTGGTGTTTTTGACAAATCTAAATATGGGCATGTTACGGTTACTTTTGTATCAATTTGCATGATATTCTAAATAATTAGTTTGCTCAGCTACAGTTTTTCAAGGAGTATTTATTTATCTAGTTTCTATCATAATTATAATAAATACAGAACACAGTCTCATCTGGTTTGAAGAAATACAGCATCATTCATTTATTTTTCTAAACATTGCTGTTTTATTCTTTGTGTATTTATATTATTATATTTTGTGTTATAGAAAATAAACGCCTTGCTCGCAATAACATTATCCAAATATTTAAAGAAACTCCTTAGGATGAATAAAACTAAGTCCATTATTCAAAGTACTTTGAGAAGAAAGAAGTAGAATCTTCTAAAGTTGAATATGACTAATGTTTACTTAGTGCTTCATCAACGATGATCAATAAATTGAGAAGTTTATTAGAAAAAAATTGTTTTCTATTTGTCACTGATCGGAATTTTCTTGTTCGTCTAACAAATGCACTAGTCGAATCTTCCGCTGCGTTCAGTAAAGGAACTGTAAAAGCTGAAGCAGTTGCAATTCCTAAAAATATGATAGCCGGAATAAAAAACAGAAGGTAAATTATGTCATTTGAAGTCGCGGAAGTTTGGCGACTCACTAGTTGTCTGGCTGTAGTAATCGCAGATGTGGTAGAAAGAGGAAGTTTTTGGTCATTAGCAACGTAAGCGTTATTCCTGTGAGAAACTGCAGTGTCACCATTTGGAGATACGCCTACAACAGGGTCATTTCTAAAGTCCGGATTTCTTTGCTCTTCTGTATGATTTTTTAAATCGGTTGCATTAGGATATGTCATCGTGCGGACGGTGACGTTTTCGTCGAAACTTGCGGTGAAGAGATTGATAACATCTTCAGGGTCGAGAGCAAACTGTGTCCGACTAACGTCAAAGAACATGATACTGCCAAAGACTAGCATACGTACCTATACGAAAAAAAAAGAAAGAAAAAAAAAGAATAAAATCAAAGAAATTATAAGTAGATTTTCCATGAAATTAACCATGGGTAGGAAATAGACTTCCGGATTAAGTACTATGATGGATGAAAAAAGACCTTATCGAAAGCTTGTTTATGTTTGTTTTCTCTTAGATGATTGAGCAAAGCTACTCCAGAACTAGCTGCACTAGCCGTTACTAATTTTGAAGTGATATATTAGAGGAAAGTCAGCTAGTCTAAAATATCCACCGCCAACTTTTGGGCTACTGTAATCGAATGGTG
>NW_013666772.1:140201-144923 GCF_000517525.1 Limulus polyphemus
CCCACCACGGGTATCGAAACCCAGTTTCTAGCGTTCTAAGTCCGCAGACATACCGCTATGCCACTAGGGGACTCTTATAACGTTTGTTTGTTTGTTTGAAGTTAAACACAAAGCTACACAATGGGCTATCTGTGCTCTGTCCACCACGGGTATCGAAACCCAGTTTCTAGCGTTCTAAGTCCGCAGACATACCGCTATGCCACTAGGGGACTCTTATAACGTTTGTTTGTTTGTTTGAAGTTAAACACAAAGCTACAAAATGGGCTATCTGTGCTCTGTCCACCACGGGTATCGAAACCCAGTTTCTAGCGTTCTAAGTCCGCAGACATACCGCTGTGCCACTAGGGGACTCTTATAACGTACCGACGTCCTCACAATTCGGAAATCGATTTTGTGGCAATTTGAAGCGAGCCATGGATCCTCTAATTCATTGTACGTTACGCTAGGAAGCAGCTTCTTTCAGTTCATTATTACCAAAAAAACATACAATTTATATTTATGAATATAAAACATTCTTAGCATGTTACTCTAATATGTATGGCCAAGAGCTGAAATAAATCAAAACATATATAAAAATAATCGAAACGTTGTTTAACATGATTCTAATTGCACGTGTGATACAGTTTAGCTAATCTCATTAGCCACTGTGATATATATATAAATATTCATTTAATTGGCAGGTGAATAGCCAATTAACCTGTGAGTGAACATTAAATATTTGTTCATTTTCTATCTCTCTCTCTATCTAATTGTTGAATTATACAAACACAATTTGGTCTCTATATTTATGTGTATAGAGTAGAGATAAGGCTGAAATGACACTAAATAAATCTTGTTTATAAGGGTAAGGGATAGCAATGTATATATTTATTTATGCACTTGTTGCAAATATTGTGTTACATATTTATATTTTTAACTATTTTACCATTAATCATGTAACCTGTTGTTTAATTAACGGGACGTATAAGTAATTATTAAGTGTTTACAAAGGGTCCTAGGTCGTACAATGTAGAAAAGTTATGTGATTGACATACAACTTTATAAAATTACACCTAAACAATAATTATGAAAATAGATTACTAAAGTTTTTTTTCTTTTTTTTGTTTGTCATAGCTATACAGTTAGTACACTGTAACAAACAATTTGGATTTAAATTAAACAAAACGCAATTTACAAATAACAGCCATGTCGGTTTAAAAATGAGAATAATCGCTTGTGCCAGTCGACGATTTGTTTGGTGATTAGGGTTAGGTGTGTGAGATATACTATTGTTATCTCATCTATTTTAAGTAATATTACACGAAGCTATGAAGAGATCTGTTCCCTTACTTATTATCATAATATTCTTTTTAAATTGTGAATTCGAGGATAAAAGTGAACTTCTAAATCTCTGACAGTTATATAAACTTAGCAACCATTTAATTGTGAGTTTTTAATATAGCAAACAACTTACCAACGAAAGAATTCCAAGGTTCCTTATCATCATGACGATACCCACCTATGCTCTTGTCAGTGTGTTACTACGTGAGGCTACAGTTAAACAATTGATATCTGTTCAATAGTTTTAATTGAAGACTAATACCATTGTACACTAAGGAAGCTTATTTATTTTCAACTTTCACGATGAGAGCGATATTACACATTGTGGACGTGTGACAAAAAAGTTGACAATGTGTTTTTCTGTTAATGCTTATTCATTGTGACTCCCTCCCCAGATGTGCGTGTTTTGAAAGTTGGGCGAGTTTATTGTGATGTAACGCTTGAAACCACAAGCTCAATTTTTATATTTAATTTTACTTCTGGCATGTGCTTTATTTATTTTTTATACTTTCTTAATTAACAGACCATTCTACCATTTTTTCTGGCCCGAGCTTTGCCTAGTGATTGGCTTTTGGTGCATTATAAGAGTGCCAAGTCAATACCCCCTATTCGTTAAAGAGTAGCCACCTCACGCTGATAACTGGTTGCCTTACTTCTGGTCCGCAATTCAAAATTATGGGCAGTTATTCTTAAATCATGGGAATCTCTAATCTGATCATTTAGCCATTGTGTAAACAAAGTGACATTCAGGTGAAAAAACATAACAATGAATCTGCATTGTTGCGTCACATAAAACGTGTGACAGCCTAGAAAGAAAGTATTCAGTACATAAATGGGTTCCAATTTATGACCATAACATATATATATATTAACAAAACTTCTTGGTACAGCTAATGTACATAGAAATTATTCACCCCAATTATAAAGATTTCACGAAGAGACTGTATTTCAATTCCTAATGTCGGTTGCCATTTCTGAAGAGAAGTGTGAAAATAGGGGATCTTTCTGTGACAATTCGCTTCTAAGCCTTTATTGATTCGCAAAATACAGACCGTTTGAACGTATGTTTATATACTTACAAAGAAATGAGAAAATAATATCACTCACTTGCATTCCCTAATTGGAAATAGTCTAAAGTCTACGATTTTTAGAAGGAGATTTAAATAAAGTTAACTATTTCTTTCGCTGTAGCAATAAATATGCAGGAAACAAAGCAAAAATTGGTTCTAATATTATAGATGAACCTCGTGATATTGCTTAGTATATAGTTACTTTTCATGTTTTACGATATTAAGTACTCTGGGCTTTCAAGGTTTAAATCTTGAATCCTGTTTCACTTTTTATAGTGCTTTATCAAGTCCTAAATCCCCCTAGGTAACGTATAATTCGACAGTTACAGTATTTCCATACTGCGTCAAAAAAGAAATGCTACTTGTTGAATTATGACAGAGATTTTTCATTTGAAAATGTAAAATGCAATGAAAGAACTTGCAAGTGATATGAGAGTCAGTTAACCTTTAGCACATATAAAAATGCAAATGACCAAAGTTTCACATATAAGAATTTCTTGATGTTTTTTTGTTTGTTTTTTTTTTAATTTCGCGCAAAGCTACACGAGGGCTATCTGCGCTAGCCGTCCCTAATTCAGCAGTGTAATACTAGAGGGAAGGTAGCTAGTCATCACCATCCACCGCCAACTCTTGGGCTACTCTTTTATCAACGAATAGTGGGATTGACCGTCACATTATAACTCCACCACGGCTGAAAGAGAGGGCATGTTTGGTGGGATGGGAGATTCGAACCCGCAGATTGCCAGTCGAGCTCCCTGATCACCTGGCCAGGCCAGGCATGTAACCTATAAGACTTATTTTACACTGTAGAAATATGTTGGATCATAATAAGTGTATCATGAAGGTAAAAATATTATAATCATTAAGTTTTTCAACTGGACAGTTCCATTTAAAATGTATAAAAACTACCATCTAAAAATAGGATGACTACGAAAATAAAATGCTCGGAAATAAAATGACGAATAGTTTATTATGTTTTTTTTGAAATGCCTACAGTTATGAAAGTAGTTTGGATTATGGAAAAAAAATTAAGCTGGCCATCACCTACAATAATTAATTTAAGTTGAGCTATGTTAAGAATAAAAACAGAACAAAATGCTTTGAAGTGCTATTTGTTATTTTTAAATCAATCTATGTTTTGGTTGCTGAAATGAACATGAATGTGGAAAATATGATTTGAAGACTTTTGGAGGTTCTGTCATTATACTTAATTAATTCTAAGAACGACTTTTTCGTTGTTGTTTTTGTTCCTCTAAACCTCAACACCGAGAATGGGGCGAAAGGAGAGTCGACTGGATTTCGAACATCTCGAGTTTTTCAAACCCAAATACATTACTAGGCCAGTACGCAAAATACTTGGAAGGGGTGTTCTAATTTGTGAGATCCAAAGTCAACACATAACATGCGAAACAATCAGCAAGCAAAGCATGCTAATGCTACGGGGGTCTGGGGTATACCCCCCCCCCCAGAAAATGTGTACAAATAAAAACGTGTTATGAGATTAAACCTGGAAGCAATTTTGAATGAAATATAGCTTAAACAATTGGATGGCTGTTTATATAAAATCCACAAACATCCAATGAAAAGTCAACAAATCGTCATTCTGTTGTAACAGTGCAGGGGATGGAAAGCTAGATTTAAATTAACATAACTAAATACGTTTTATCATTGTAAAGTACTGTATTGTCTACATACATAGTGGTTATTAATTGTTAAATTATATTAATAATTTAAATAACTCTGTACAACAATAGTATATTAGCTATTTTAGTCATTGGCTATAATATACGTACATGTATGCACTACTTTTCCATGAATAACTTACATACAGTTTCAATGTTAATAGCAGTATCGTGATGGTTATATACCAAAGCTAGAGCACTCAGTCTTTCTTTGGTTTGTGTGCACCTCAGGTAATTATTTAACCGGTGGAGAGCAGTTGCCGAACATTCACATGAACATTAACTTTGTGGCAGTTTGGCAAAGAGTTTCAGTAATATAAAAATACTTGGTACGCTGAAGCACGCTTTTAAGCAGTCAGCCAGTATCTGAGGCCTTTCCTGAAGAGGTATAAAAAGTCATCTTGTCTTCCATCGATAAAGTTCTTCATCAAAAATATCAGGATTTGGCAAATCTTCCCTAAAGAATCCGGCTGACGAAACATAACAGTGCCAATTACAAACTGTCAAAAGAAGCCATTGCATGCGACTAGGCCCGGCATGGCCAGGTGGTTAGGGCGCTCGACTCGCAATTTAAGGGTCCTTCGAATCCCCGTCATACCAAACATGCTCAGCCGTGGGGGCGTTATAACGTGACGATCAATCCCACTATT
>NW_013666772.1:145191-146942 GCF_000517525.1 Limulus polyphemus
ACGGCTAGCGCAGATAGCCCTCGTGTAGCTTTGCGCGGAATTAGAAACAAACAAACAAGCATGCGACTATTTCAAGCCAAAAAATGGTAATGCTTCAACAAAAGAATGTAGAATATGTAGAAGAGTTAAACACCATAAGCAGCTGCACTATAACTATATAAGCATATTTTTGTTTGACATTTTTTTACAGCACAAAAATAGGGGTTTTTAAGACCTGCGTAAATACGTATATCATAATTTGGATTTGGAACGAAATAACCACTTGCATGATCTACATTCAGTGACCAGTATTAACTAAAAGCATGGTTATTTCCACAGAAAAGACACATAAATGAGATAATGTTTCAAGAAATCCAAATATCGTGAGCACGACATAGCCAAATATTTCAAGGGCCACTTTTAAATAGTATATCTTGCAACATAGTTCTAATATGGCATTTTTATCTGAAAGGTAATTGAATATTGTGGGATATTAATCTCATTTATTATTATTCGCTTTTTAAGGAAATAAGAAAGATGAATTATGGTTTTCGTGTTGTTACTTATTGATACTTTTGATATGTAATTCAATATTCTTTCAATGGTATTGTATAAAATAATATAGCTGTTTCCGTAAGTACAGGTTAGCATACAGATTCAGCAGAAGAAAATGTGAAAAATGCTATGACATAATTATTTCCTATAAAAACATTTTTTTCGTGTGTATAAAACAAATTATAAATATTAATTTATTTTGTAAAGACTGATATTATTCACAACTACTAGATGGCGACACAAGATATTATCCATGCAAATCTTTATATTTGTGTTTCATATTTGTATACTTTATCACGCTGAATGCATCAAATAGAAATACATTACAAACAAAATATACATTGTACATTATAGATAAAACGGTATTTAGAATATTTCTAGCCCGATAATTGTAATTTTGAAACTTAAAGGCCAATGATAAAATCAAAGTTATTTTAAACTTGATAACAAATTAGACGAATCAATATTAACTTTATTTTGTGCAGATTATTCAAACTTCAACAAATATTTTCATCATACAAGAGTTGTTTGTTTTAAATGTTATAACGCCAGTATGCTCTGGGAAAGTAGACTTTTCGGCGCCTGATCAGTGAAAGTGGGGTTTCTTGGGGCCCTCACGTTTCCATCCACATCGAATTATAGGTATTACGTTTTTAGATTCCCCGTTGCTATTAAAGAATCATAAGTTCTACAAAGGCCGTTTATTTCGAGAAGAACTTCAGAGTTTCACTTCACGTGTGCTAAACATCAAGTTCAGCCCTTCACCCTGTAATGAATTTGTTATTATATGTTTATTTTAATATCAACGTTTGTTTAGATTAAATTTATATTTAGAAACATACATAGCTTATACTGTTAAATATATATTGCGAAACTCTCGCCTATTCTCCAAAGTTGTAGAAGATTGTCGAGAGTAAGAATCAACAATATATGTGTGTACGTAAACGCTTAAATTTGCATTGTTACGTAATCTGAATTTTCTAGAAGGCCTCCACCCAGCTCTAAATATAACCAACGCGATGCGCCAAAAGAGAGTATCTATTATTCGTGTGCTATAAACTTTGGAAGCTATAACTGTGATTTTTATAACGCTTATCAATCGGAAAATTTCAGATATTTGACCAGGAATCTTTACAAAATTTGAACATTACAGATCATTTAACTTCAGTGGATTTTCATCGGACATTAGTATTTTTACAAAACATTATATGAATTCA
>NW_013666772.1:147989-158575 GCF_000517525.1 Limulus polyphemus
CCTCGTGTAGCTTTGCGCGAAATTCAAAAACAAACAAAACAAATCCTCAGCTCTAATCCTGTAATTGGGTTTTTTACAAGATTACTTTGGAGTGTTACGTTAAGATGAAAACCTCTTTTGGTTCTAAGGGATAGCATCCGAGGGGAGTAATCATCACATTTCCCTTTAACAGTAGATACAACAAACTTGTAAACGACATAAGATCGTGTATACTTGGGAACATCTTTAAAGGGAGAATAAAGTGTGAGTTTTAACGTTTCATAATATATTTAACTTGTACTTAGAGTATATTATGAATAAGGGGTATATTAATCTTTGATTACATGCAAAGAATCTTATCATCTAAATAGTTTAACTAAAAAACTATAGGTGTTTTAGTGATATGAATTTGCAGGAACTAGGGGGTGGCAGATTTATGTAAATATCTACATGTTATTTTGTCAAAACACAAATTACACCACGAAGTGCATTCAATAAATTTTAGAATATTCTAATAATTTTTTTTCATGTAACCAACAGCAAGTTAATGAAAACCAACTTGTTGTTTAAAATTTGTGACTGTTTTATAAAAGTTAATAATAAGAACATAGCACGCATAATTTTTCGGCATTGTTTAAAATGTGAATAAATTTTAAATTGAGTGAAGAAGTATACACTACTAGAATGCTATTTTTGGTTTTTCATAAGACGAACTTATAAAGAGTGAATCTTCTTGTTACGGCTGACTAAACATAAAAATATTTTAAATAAGCTTAGAGCAATTTGTGTGTAACTAAGAAATGCTGACATGTGTATATTCACATGTAAACAACTAAATAAAAGAACAAATAATGCGTTTTAAAAACAAAATTTAGAATGTAAAATGTTTTATAATAAAATATATTGGAATACCAAATAGGTCTAGTTAAACGTACTGTGTTAGTATGGTTGAAATATAGTCAGTTAAACATACTGTGTTAGTATGGTTGAAATATAGTCAGTTAAACATACTGTGTTAGTATGGTTGAAATATAGTCAGTTAAACATACTGTGTTAGTATGGTTGAAATATTTTACCTGAAATTTGGATTTTGAATGAACTATTATTGTCCAAAAACAGTTAATCACACTTTTATTTATACTTTCAAAACGCAGAACACAAATTTTCAATAATTGATTGTTTTGTAGTTAAGCACAAAGCTACACAAAGGGCTATCTGTGTTCTGCCCACCACGGCTATCGAAACCCGGTTTCTAGCGTTGTAAGTCCGCAGACATATAGTTGTGCCACTATGGGGGCAAATTTTCAATAATCTAGTTTTCTTTAAATACAACCAAATCACTTGGTTATTCGTGTGTGTTTTCAGTTATTATGACACCACTGCTGTTTAGTTTATTTCAATTTCACTTTATTTCATTTATCCTTGATAAAGATAACATAAAGAACTAATTATAAAAGTATGTTTTTAAATTCAATCACACCTTTGCGTCATCAATAAGAAAAATATATATAAATTAGAAAATTTACTATGTAACAAGAGTTAGGCGTGTATCTACATACTTAGAATATACTTACTAAGAATATCAAGTTATGCTTTAAAAATACTAAATCATTCATAATTTTTTGAGTTAAAACCTTAACTTTGCTTATAAGTTTCTAGAGCTTTCTCAACTTTTTCCCAAAGTTCCATTACAGTGTTAGTTATCAAAGGTGACATGTTTAATAATGCATCTGTCTTACGGGCCTCTTTGCCAACGACTGTTCCAGTTAGGCTGTTGCTGGTCGAGCTTATCACTGTAACTATCAAAGCACCTAGCAGAGGTAGCAAAAATAGTCCAAGGCCCAAGACTAGCAACAGAGGTGCGGCGTAATAACCAGTCCTACTGTATAAATCGTGCCCTCCATTGTACCCAAACTGTCTAGCAGATGTGTCTTTTTTGTTCTCGGTTACATCTTCCATATTAGGATTCAACGACACAGCTTTTACTTGGATGCACAAAGAAGCAAAGACGAATCCAGCAGTAGCAAAAAATATAATCTTCATTTTCCCTTCTTTTATCTGTGTTAATTATAAGACAAAAACAAAAAGATAATTAGTTAACATCGTTGATCTGTGATCATCATGTAAATACACAAAGACTGTTTATTCTGTATTTATTTATTTTTTACTTTCACAAAAAAGTATTTTATATTTCTCTAACGAGCTTCATTTTATGCACAAGAATCAGACATTAATAAGCAGTTGATGTAAACTGTTTTGGAAAAACGTACAATAAAACACGTTCTTAGCATGATGCTAGGCCTAGGAGTTCGTGTTAAATTCTGACATCTAAACATTTCCTTCTAATGTTCAAACAGTAACCAATATTTTGAAAACTAACACTAAAAGAACTGTTAGTTAGTCAGTTTTCTGCTTTGATTTATACGCTAGAGGAGTTTAGCAACAGCCAAAGTCCAGGCTCTCCTTCTGCCACACGTTTGTTTATCCGAGGTTAAAGGTAGCGTCTCTAATTCCAAACCACCGACTACAGGGGATCTTTTATTGTATTATTATTTGAAACATAAAACACCCAATGAAAATAAGATGGTCTGTAATATTACTTCTGTTACTATTATATGTTTGAAGAGTTTGATATCGGCCTTGGCACATGTTCTCCATCCTCCAATGATTTTTGTTTTCAAGGTTCTTCTAGTAATAATGCCTAATTCAATTTAGTTTATAAAAGGTGGTTAGCGTCTACAGAGTCAAAAGCTGTTTTTTATATCAAAGTTCTATTGCACGAGAGTATTTATTAAGTATACTAATAGAGTGACATGGGGCTATTGAAATATATTGTCTGAGACTCTGTTATACCTTGACGGAATGTTGCTGTAATTCGATTTAAAATCACAATTTGACGAAATCAGATGACTCCGCTTAAAATAAGCAAAATTTTCTGTAGAAATATTAAATTAAAAGGTAATTAAAAGTGCAATTGTATAGTACAAATGTTATATACATTAGATATGAAGTGACGTATTTGGTAGTAGGTACCTAAAAGATGAAATTGACACTAGTTATTCAAATGCGCGTGTCCCTTGCAAATTAGGTAAAATAGCCCAAATGTCTTATAGCCACCACCTTCTATAATCTTCGATATAATTAAATACAGTGTCGTTATTTTCATTAACCATATGTTGAAATATTAACTGTGGTTTATCAAGAACTCAATAGACAAGAAACGTTATTTTATACAATTTTAACATTTCCTAAAATGCATAAGAGAAACAAAAGTCCTACTTTGATGACCAGTCTTAATTCAAGATACTTACGAAAACTCAAGACCACTTGGACCAGTTTTAACACAAAGTATTTACGAAAACCAGGGATCGCGTGTTAAACCACTGAATGATCAGACTAGACAGACAGCTTGTGTTATTATATATATACATATATATATATATCTACATAGGAGGATGCTCTCTTTTAAGAGAGGTGGGTGGAAGAAGAAGCAACCTTAACTACTGTAGATAGACAATCCCATAAGACCTTTCAACCCGGATTTTCTCTTTTGCTGATAAAACTTTTAGTTTATAATAGATAGAGAGGAGTTTATTTCGAAAAAAGATTTTTTGATATTTGTTACAATAGAAAATAAAGGTTACGTTCTAATAATTATAAACATAATCTAAGAATTTACGTTTTGTCAATGCAATGTAGGTTAAACGTTATAGTTGATGGTTAATATTACAGCGGTGCTCTTGGTACTCCTACTTTAACAAAACACACAGTTCTCCATTGTGAAAGAATAATTTTAAATGAAAGGTAAGTCATTCACAGTTTTTTGCAACGCATGAGGAGACGTACCTCGGGCAATGAATTTAAGAAGAACACATCGCGTATTCGTAAAGCCTTTAGTGAAAATATGTTAGAAACTACGCCATCTCTAGCCGAGTTTCTCATTTGTCACATAAAAAGTTCACTGAATTTTGGCATCACAACAGAAACTGTTGTTCCGTGATCGTAACATTGCAACGTTGTTGTTAAGGGTCATAACAAATAACACCAGTTGCATCTTCAATAATGGGTAATTTTTAATTGAATTTTGCTGGGTATGTGGAATAAAAAAATGTTTTATAAATTTTATCAACATTTTAAAACAACAGTTAATGATATTATACGAAAGTATATTAATAACTATTTTCTACAAGTAGATTATTAAGTTTAGAATTCTGCATGAAAAGTGAGAGATATTTTTAATCAACTACTATATAGAAGACTCCTTATACATCAAAATAATTTATAGAATAGACTGAAGTTACGTAAATCAATAGAATATGACCAATTACATACGGGGTCAGTGATTATCATGCTCGAATTGTGAATCTGGGGGTTCATGTTCACTGCCCATTGCCGCAAAAACGCACTTTGCACTTTGGGAACGTGGACTTCACTTTAAGAAGGCAAAAAATTCCATGTTCGATTAGAACAGCCGAAGTGTTGGCGGTGGGTGCTGTTTACTAGCTATCTTCCCTCTAAACTATCTGTTCAAAATTAGTGATGATTATGCGCAGATATATCTTTTTGTAGCTTTGGGAGAAAATACTGTACCAAACCATTCCACAAGAAACGTGATTTTCAATAGATTTCATTAAATATTATTTTACTTAAAGTAAACATATCACATTTACATTCAGTTATTTTAATATGAATGTTTAAATGTATGAAAAATACCCAGTTAATCCTGTTGTTTACTGTTTATTGATAAGCTTTATTATTTCGGATTCCTTTACACTTTTACCCCCTTTAACAACTAATCAAGGAAATGCATCATGTGTAATTTTTCCTTGTAATGAAGTCTCCCGTGGGACAGCGGTACGTTTAAGGACTTACAACGCTAAAATACGGGGTTCGATTCCCCACGGAGGACACAGCAGATAACCCAACGTGGCTTTACTCTAAAGAAAAAAAAACCTTGTTATAAATATGGCGTACTTTGGAAAAAAAACAAAAAACATTAGGCTCAGTCTAAAGTTGGCTTTGCGTATGTTACTGAGTTAAATCAGTTTCGAGAACCTCTACCTTCCTCAGTAATTCTAGACAATAGGAACAATATCAGCACTTATCTAACGGTGAATGGTCTTGTATTTTACTCACTGCAAGTAACTTATATTATTGTCGAATACGTATTTTAAATTCAGGATAATGGTGTCTATAGTCAAAACTTAAACTAAAACATCTCTCTTAGCACAAACATCACTGATCTTGTACAAACCACAAAGCTAGTGTTTTTTTATGTTATATAATGATCACTTATACATTAATGTTTTTTTTACATAGACAAGTATATGTAGTCTGTTTGTTTGTTTGTTTTGAATTTCGCGCAAAGCTACACGAGGGCTATCTGCGCTAGCCGTCCCTAATTTAGCAGTGTAAGACTAGAGAGAAGGCAGCTAGTCATCACCACCCACCGCCAACTCTTGGGCTACTGTTTTACCAACGAATAGTAGGATTGACCGTCACATTATAACGCCCCCACGGCTGAAAGGGCGAGCATGTTTGGTGGAATGGGGATGCGAACCCGCGACCCGCAGATTGCGAGTCGAGCGTCCTAACCACCTGGCCATGCCGGGCCCTATATGTAGTCATCTTTTTACTAAATAAAATTAACTTATGACAGAAGAAGTTGTCCTCTGTTCGGTGCAGTGACGTAAACTCAAATGATTAAAAAGTGGAGTAACATCACATCATTCTGTATTTATTTTTTTCCTTGATTCCACAATTATCTTATCGGCATGAAAATCACTTTATTTTATCCTAAATAAATAAAAAAATTGCTGTGAAAACGAACTAAAAAATACTACGGTGGTTTTAGAAAACGATAGTGGTTAAAGTTATTAATATTTTAGTAGTTGTAATAAAACATATCTTCATTGCATTATGCCAAAACTCTAATAAATACGATATCTGCCAATAAATTGCCAGTTGCTTTTAATAGTGTTCAAAGTTTTGCTAATATATATATCAAACTAAATTATCATTATATGACGAATGTCTGACACTACTAAAACATCTTAACGTGTACAGACTGATCATTTTATTTAACCTATCTATGAAAACTATTAATCTATAAGTGATCGTTATATGACGAGTGTCTGACACTACTAAAACATCTTAACGTGTACAGACTGATCATTTTATTGAACCTATCTATGAAAACTATTAATCTATAAGTGATCGTTATATGACGAGTGTCTGACACTAGTGAAATATCTTGACGAGTGCACACTGATCATTTTATCGGAGAATTAAATTTCTCTGACAGTCCGGTAAATTGTTTCTATTTTTTCACAGTTAAATATTTTAAATAAGTGTCGTGGAGTTTATTTCAAATTGTATTTAAGCTTTTAATCCTACAGCTTTAGCATAAATAACCAGTCAGTAGTTTTTATAAACGAATAATAAACAAACAAGAAAAAGAAACAAAAGTTTCCAGTGTGTCTAAAAATGATAATTTCCCGTGAAAATAATAATTACAAAAAGGTTGAGAGAAATCTGTAAACATGTTTTTAAGTTATCTAGTTACGAAAAAACAACAAAAACAAGACGATTTAGGTTATACAGTTTATATAGTACACTCAGCATGCTAACAAACTGCGAATATACAGTTTCCATACTTTTGCCATTAATAACACTGGACTTTAACACTGCGTAAAAGGAAGCTACAACAGTACTTCGAGTATACAGTAGCACTTGAGTATAGGTTTTATCCCAGTATGATAATGTACAGTAATGTTTCTATACCGTAGTGTAATAATATATTGCAATATAGGTGTAGTATACAGTTAAAAATACAAACGTAATTGTGATTTTGTCTCGCAGCTTGTTACAATTGTAGCAGTAGAAGGCTATAAGCATATGAATGCTTGCAGATATGCCTATATTCATATATTTTTTGCTGCGAAATAGTGTTATAATTGTCCGGTTTTTCAGTTTGTTCTTGCCATAATTGGTTTCTTTTTTTTTTTTTTGGTTTTTCTTGCTTTCGACTTTTGTCCACAGGTAACAAAACCCTAAGTGCTTCTAGTACTTCGTTGAATGGCATTCCTTACCGTTGACCTGGCTAGGGCATTCTGGAACGAGAATTTCTCAAACTGTTGGATTGAAGTGAATTTTATTATCTCATGTTTCGTGATACAAGAATAATCCAATTTTTCTTGTTTACTGAATTCGTAACTGATTTGTTTATTTTGTTGCTGAAAACAGCCACGTGGTTTTATACACTTTATTACAGCAACGTGGTTTTATACACTTTATTACAGCAATGTGGGTTTATACACTCTATTACAGTAATGTGGTTTTATACAGTTTATTACAGCAATGTGGTTTTATACACTTTATTACAGCACTGTGGTTTTATACACTTTATTACAGCAATGTGGTATTATACACTTTATTACTGCAATGTGGTTTTATACACTTTATTACAGCAATGTGGGTTTATACACTCTATTACAGTAATGTGGTTTTATACACTTTATTACAGCAATGTGGTTTTATACACTTTATTACAGAATGTGGTTTATACACTTTATTACAGCAACGTGGTTTTATACACTTTATTACAGCAATGTGGGTTTATACACTCTATTACAGTAATGTGGTTTTATACACTTTTTACAGCAATGTGGTTTTATACACTTTATTACAGCGATGTGGTTTTATACACTTTATTACTGCAATGTCGTTTTATACACTTTATTACAGCAATGTGGGTTTATACACTCTATTACAGTAATGTGGTTTTATACACTTTATTACAGAATGTGGTTTTATACACTTTTTTACAGCAATGTGGTTTTATACACTTTTTTACAGCGATGTGGTTTTATACACTTTATTACAGAATGTGGTTTTAAACACTTTATTTCACTAATGTGGTTTTATACACTTTATTTCACTAATGTGGTTTTATACACTTTATTACAGAATGTGGTTTTATACACTTTATTACAGCAATGTGGTTTTATACACTTTATTACAGCAATGTGGTTTTATACACTTTATTACAGAATGTGGTTTTATACACTTTATTACAGAATGTGGTTTTAAACACTTTATTTCACTAATGTGGTTTTATACACTTTATTTCACTAATGTGGTTTTATACACTTTATTTCACTAATGTGGTTTTATACACTTTATTTCACTAATGTGGTTTTATACACTTTATTATAGAATGTGGTTTTATATACTTTATTTCACTAATATGGTTTTATACACTTTATTACAGCAATGTGGGTTTATACACTTTATTACAGCAATGTGGGTTTATACACTTTATTACAGCAATGTAGGTTTATACACTTTACTTGAGTGAACAAAGTATGAGTAGAAGTGATGCAAACAAATTTCAGAAAGTACAATTAGCTGGAGCCTGTCTGACCTCCTAGTTTTCCATTGCACCAACAGGCACATTCGTATTTCACGGTCTTTTAAAACATAAAGAAACCATGGTGTAGGTATTAAAATAGTACAAAAAACGTAGTAACTCTGGGAGTATTTCAAGGTTAAATTGGTATTCATGTCAGTAACATTCTGAGTTTTTGAATATGTATTATTCCCATGAAGGCAAACGCTCTAATTACCTTTCACAATTTTAAAATAGTTAGTTGTGTGAGATTTATCTAAAGATGAGTGGTTGTTACTGTTTAGCTTGGGTGATCCTTCTGTTTAGGAAGAAAGAGTGTAATATCTAACAATGTTAAACGTATTGTTGATAAGGATGAGCCAATAAAGAAACTAAGAATTTGGTAGAAACATTCTATATCGCTATGTGTTGCTTTACAATAAACAGGATAAAGATGACCTAGATGAAGGTTTGAAAACAACCAGCGTTTGGTTTTGTTTCTAATATAAAAGCACAGTGCTATATAGTCTTGCTGCATTAAATCTATATAAGAATGTGAATAAGCTGAAACTACGAGACAAAATATTGATTGCAAGATATCACAGACTTTTTTTAAAGTTTTGACTAGACTGTATTTCAAGAGTTTACTTGTCTAAAAGTTAAAATCGTTTGGAATGACATTGATAACTATCCTAGTTTTTGCAGGAGCCGTATCAAACATATGCCATTATGGGTTAGCAGAAGAAATCAAAGAAAATGCAAACACGGAGAGGCAAGTTGGCGCTACTGGTCTGTTGGGGAGTACAGCTCTATCTTCCATCATCATTCCAACAATCTTACTGATGGCTTTGGGTGTCATTTTCATACCTATTCTTGGACTAGTCTTTGGAGTTTTCGATGGACCCGGCGGTTTTGGAAGAAACCGCACCCTATTCAGCAGTGAAGAAGAGATTAGATCAAAACTTCTTCCCTAACATATTGCCAAGAAACTTTATAGAGCTCATGGCTAAGGTCGACGACGCACTGCAAACAGGTTCCAAGCAAGAAAACTCTCAGTAGCAAAGAACAAACGATGGGATGTAAGAAAAACAGTAGCTTAATTCTGTGTTTTCTAAATCTATTTTAATATTCAACAAATTTATTTGATCCCATGAACAAGTAGAATCTATGTCAGCTAAATGTGACGAAGATCGGTGTTTGAACATTTGTAAATATGACAAACAATAGTAAATATGACAAACATTTGTAAATATGACAAACATCTGTAAATGTAAATGTAAAAATTGTTGAATACCAAATTTTAACATAAATAAATTTGACAAAAAATTACTGCTAAGTATGAACAACCGAATGGAGAGTTGAAAAAGACAATATGACGGTGAATGACTAGACTGTAAGGACTGACACTAAATGATGAAAAACGTATATCAAAATCTCAAAAGTTGCGTTATTAAAAAAAGGAATGAATATGAAAATTTATTGAAAGAAGAAAATACAAATAATGATTTTTTTTATATTGAATGTAGTAACACTCCTTACTATTCCTTTTAAGATTTAAAAGAGTAGTTATTTTTTGTATTTGTCTCAAAATATAAGGCTTAAGTACTTTGTCATAGTTTTTATGTTTATAAAGTTTGAGTTGAGTCATCAGAATAACTGTAACTGTAATTAATTTAATAGTACAGAGACTAAGTACGTTATATTAAAAATATTTTGAATTGATTCTCATCACGTCATTATAATGCATGTCGCTACGTCCGATCATGCTCTATCTGATGACAGCGCATCTCGACAATAGCCTTCCAGCATAGTTTGAATTTCAAAAAGGCTCCGTCGTAAGATTTTACATGTTCAAAGCACACTACTGCTCTCTTCAGGATTTCCATAATCCATCTAGTTGGATCTCACAAAACCCCGAAAGTGCTGCATCCGACGACTTCAGTGGAATAGTATGAATATCCATTTCATTCTCCATCTGCTTGAGGAATGCGACGGTTGAATAGATAAGTTGGTTTCAAGACCGTGCTTCTTCTTGATTATGCTACATATTATCGCCTGGGGCATGCCAACGGATTTTGCTACTGACTTTTGTGTTTGTGGATTCTTACCTGTTAAAAGATGCTGCGATTTGCTAAACATAACAGGGGTAGAACTTGTTGCAGGTCTTTTTTATTTCCAATGCCATTAAGTACAAACATTCTGAAAATTCTAAATCCCT
>NW_013666772.1:159575-165122 GCF_000517525.1 Limulus polyphemus
TCTGGTATTTGCATGAAAGAAAATATGGTGGAAAACTATGATGGAATATTTTCCTACTGTACTCTAGATGCTTGGTATATCGTCTACATAAATGTAAAGTATAGACATGACACAATCAGAAATACGAATAAAAACAATTTTAAGAATAAAAAATAGCTTTTTCTTTGGAGTTTGAACTTGATTTGTTTTAAAACGATTGTTCATGGAATACATCTATTAAACGAAGTACTCACATTTTATGTATGTTTTGATTTGCACAAATGGCTTGTGCGAGAAGTACTATAAGCTATTTTAATAAACTTTTTTGAAATTACGTAGAGATTGTTACCTTACTTTAACGGGTGTTCATATAATAGGCAGTTCTACTTGTAAAATATATGCACCATATGGTAGGTGTATGTATTATAAATATTTATTTCGCAGTATTATGCACAAAACAATTTAAAGAATAATCGGAGTTTGTAATATTCTAGCTATGACAGTTCGAAACCTTGATTATCTTCCAGCTATGACAGTTCGAAACCTTGATTATCCTCCAGCTATTTTCGATGGAAATTCTTCATCTGGTGACGAGTCATATGATCTGACAGTAAAAAGAATAAACTTGCTGTGCATATATATATATATATATTTAATGCTGCAATCTGGTCTCAATTGTCACGTTGAGGCAAATTAAAAACATTAAAACACTCGATACTGTTCCACAGCCAGACATTATAGAAAACATTTGGATATTTCACACATATAGAGAACCATAGGGCGAATTAAAGCACACCAGCCACAAAAGGCTGTGTTAGATGGGCTAGAAGTGTCTTACAGTGTGATTAACTAGACGTGGAAACGTTTCCAAGCCAATGGAACAGGTATGCGGATACCTGGATAAATCAGCATGTCATTTATAAATAAGCATACGATTGCTCTCTGTCTATTTCGACTCTCCATAATCGTAGTGTATCTACTCCGATACTAATTCAGATACTCGAGACGGCAAGTGGAAACCGTGTTTGTGTAGAGACAGGTAGCAACAGGTTTCACGAGGGTGACCTGTTTACCAGTGAGGTGCATCTTGCTCATAGCGTGGCACAAACCAGTCCGCTTGCAGTGGTTCCAGGAAAAGTACAGTTAACTAATGACACGTAAAGCAATATAATGTTTAAAGGGTGAGTCGCAGCCAGGTAATAGGAATATACTTATTTGGAGAGAATCAAACCCATTGTCGCACAGGAATGTGATGCATACGGCAGTGATGGGAGCATGGAGTGAGTAGTAATAAATATCAACGGACGTACCGACTTTCTATGAAACTAAATCGTATGTTTGGTACAACTGGCCCTAACTTCAGCCTAACGGATGATTACGATTGTCCCCACCGTCTTAACTGGTACTAAAAGGTAGCCCTCCAGTGACACAGCGGTATGTCTTCGGATGTACAACTCTAGAAACCGGGTTTCGATACCAGTGGTGGGCAGAGCATAAATAGCGCTTTGGGCTTAACTACAAACAATCAAACAAAAACTAAAAGGTATCGAGCATATATATATTGCATGTTCTTTGAACTTACGTCACATTTTGTCAAGTGGCTCTATAAATTAAAGTTGCCATAGAAATGACTGTTTTGGAGAAAAAGTCAAGGATACCCCAGAATATTCCGAACGTTATAAATTTAATTATGCAACATCGGTTCCCTTGCTCCATACTGTGCTGTAAAGATGCAAAATAACATCTTTACCAAATTCTCATTTACAGAGTAGGCTGAAGAACGAACATATGCATTCCAGATTATGTAATGAACTATAATATGTATGATTTGGTTTGCATAAGAATAAAACTGAGGGGACTGAGGTGATTGACACTATTTTAAAACGGTGATTTTTTGTTCTTGTTACATGTAACATATCATAGATAATAATTATTGTTTAACTGTTTCGTGCAGTGTATGAACATATATTTACACATATACTTGCCCACAATTACAGCTTATTGAATTAGTGCATTTATTTAAAATGCATTACATTATTTATCAATGTTTTCTCAAAATTTGAATAGTACATATGAAGTCTGTATTTGTGGCAAAGCTATTTAAGACTATCTTCTGGCGTCCCTAATCTTGAACTACTGACCAGAGGGAAGACATAGAGCAACCAGTCAGTATGATCTTACCACTTACCATCCACACTAAGGGACTGACTGTCATCACTCTTATAAAACACCCAAGGTTTAAGTCCTTTGAATATTTTGCGGTATCGCACAGATTCAAACCCGGTTCACCAGCTCCGAAATCCAGAGCTATACCACAGAGCCGACTCGCGCCATGGTATAGAGTCCCTCTGAAAATATTTATGGCTGATTAAAATTACAAATTATATAATTTAAAGTAACTTATTCACTATAGAAAATGGGTTGGTGTTGTTCACTAGATGACGGTTCGAAAAAACAACGTAAGAATTTCCACGTGGACCTTAATCATATGATGATCTGAAAGAGAATTACTCAGCATAGTGTAGCTTGCAAAATCTTGTATGATTATTAGATAAAACTTCTGTTTAAAACTTGACAATACAACAAGTATTTAATTATATCTCACGAATATTTCATTTTTTATTATCCTTGCATAATTCAACAAATGTAGCTTCCATTAGAGAGTATAAATCTGAGTGTAATAGTTATTGCTAGACATACTCGTCACAAATACACAAAGTGATTCTGCGGATGAATATATAGAAAAGAAAAACAATCTTGCGCACTTTTATTGTTTAAACACATTTGTTTTTTCTTTTAATTTAGTGTTTCAATGAATCTAAAAAAATATATATAGTTGTTTTATAAGCTTTAATAATATATTGCATAAATATTTGTAGTGCCTTAAAGAAAATAATGACAACTATTACGATTTCCTGATGGGCACAGTTGCACGCAATCTAAGATCATATATACACACGTTAATTTCAAGAAGTCTTTCCTCTCTTTACCTATTAGCAAATACAAGAGCATTACTATAAAATTATCACTGGCTAAAAACGCTATTACTACATAAAACATTTCGAGTATTGAGAAACTACTAGAGATTTACTTTTGGGCTCGATTACTCAATGTCAGTGCCCTGTGTGTATGTCAAAGATGTAAATATTTCATATATCACTTCTTTTGTGTAACATAAAAAAACACATTCATAAAGAATGAATTAAATATATTAACGGCTTTTTTGTGATACGTTTATGTGTCACTGGCGGGTTTATGACTTTAATTTTATTACACACAACCTATCAAGTCAATTGATAGATCGTACCACCATCACTATGAGAGTCACACTGTATTAATATTAATTATGTTTTATGTCCAACAACTGTTATATAAACTTATAATGCCATTTTATTTAGAACGGTATTATTTTTATATTTAATCCTATTTTCTCAAGGATGAAATATGTTCGTTGATTCAATCATTACTTAAAGTAATTTTCAACGTATATTGCGATATATATATATTCTGTTGTCATCTATAAAGCAGGAAATTACCTTATATTGCGTGCTTCCAAGATCTATTAGTATATGAAATTCAAACAATCTAATAAACGTTTCTTGAACTTTCGATAAAATGAAGACTAAAGGCGGCATATATAGAAAAATATAAACATTTTCGCCTTGTGAGAAAATGGTGAACTATGGTTTAAACTTGACTAAATTTTTCACCAGTCAGCTGTTTCACGTATTGTAGGTGATACCTTGATTAAATAAGGATAAAACTGAAATAGTTAAAGATATATAAGGTTCATCTTATTTCTCCTTTCTGTACAAAACTTTAGAAGTCCTTTACTTATACTTTGGTCATCCACTACTTAAATTAAATCGCTTAATTTTGAAGTATCGTAGTCCATCGACGATGATCCGGAAGATGTAGACATATATAATAAAAAAATGATTTTTTAGTTTTCATTTTTTTGGTTCCATGTTTACAAATTTTGTCTTGATTATACGTGCAGATGACTGAAACGCTTACAGTTTTAATTATTGGGAATCGTGAGTATCCATTTTTATGAAAACTGGCTTCAATATATTTTTTGCCAGCATTGTGTTTTTTTTTTCCTTTGATCTTGTTTGTTTGTAATTAAGCACAAAGTTACACAATGGTCTCTCTGTGCTCTGCCCACCACGGGTATCGAAACCTGACTTCTAGCGTTGTAAGTCCGAAGACATTCCTCTGTACCGGGGGAGGGGGGTTCCTTTGAATATCATGTTATTGTTTCGTACTTCCCTACATCATAATCTCTCAACGGTCCCTTTACTTTGACAAAATGACATGATAGTATATGTCTTGTAGTTCAATACCTTTTGCTTTATATTATATTTTAACTTGGTGTCTGATTTGTATTGAATATATGTACACCGACAACAGAAAAAATTTAGGTCAAAAATAATAAAGATTTAGACTAAGACAAACTCATATGTATGTTACGAAACATACTGTTCAAATCCTTTACAGTATAGTGTTAACAATTCGCATTTTAATAAAGGAAAGAAAACAAACCAACGCTTCGCGGTGGTTTCATCTATGTCTCATACTCAGACTAGATCCAGACAGAACTAAATTGTGAAATGGAAGACGTGGTAGGAATACAGGTATATTTCTTATGAAGTCTTAAACTACCGCTAGAAAATATGATCAGTAAAAACTTTTACGTAACTTTATCACAGAAAACTACCGTAGTTTTTTCGAAGTCCACCCCTCCCCTAAATTATTGTTATGCAAATTGCTTGAATTATATTTTCTCTTTTGTTATTAGTACGACTATCATATTTTACGTAAAATAAAACTTTCAAAATGACCTTTGAGTTGGATTTTCCTTATCCATGCGTGCTTAAGATCTGTTAAAAAAGGGTACTGTGCATATTGTACAGGAAGGATTTGTAAAGTCTTAAACATACAAATCTACTGACGTAGACGTAGAACAGAGTAATATTACCTAAAACATTGAATTATAGTTTGACAATGTTTTATCATTCTTCCAAAACTATCTAGAAAAAAAATACAAATAAATATGTAATAATGAAAAGAAACAACAACAAAAAACATTTTACAAACAGATACTGAACAGAACTAATAATTTTGAATTAAATAATATAATAAAGTAAAATTCATTTCATTTTCATATTCTAATGTAATCACTAGTATGTTGTGTGAATGAAACTAACATATGTAGGGGTGTGAGGGGACGTCTATTTTTATATGGATTCTAGTTTATCCCTAAAATGATTGAAGGCTAAGAAAAAGAAACTATTTACAAATACAATTTCTTGTACCTGGTTATATTTATTGTCTTTTATATTTTAATATAGCACAGCCAGAGAATAATGAAAACGGACAAGTAAACATTGTTATTTTGACGTGATTAATCTATAATACAGATCTTCGTCACAAGTCTTATTCAAAGACGAAAAATAATAACAAAAAACAAGCGAAATAAAATCAGATTGCTTGACTTATCGCTCTGTTTTAACATGTTTTATTCTGACATCTGGACGTCGATGGGTTTGTGTGTGTGTGGTGGGG
>NW_013666772.1:165538-178850 GCF_000517525.1 Limulus polyphemus
GTGTGTGTTGGGTGGGGGGGGGGGAGGTTCTTATCAATGAAAACAAGTGACGTTCACCAGAAAAAAAGATATTGGGGGGTGCACTTCCTGAGAGACGTCTCATGGCCGCTCTACTTTTGGTTTCCAAGAACGGCTTTACCCTACAAACTGTCTAGGTTTTCCCGGATTTGGAAAAATTCTAAGGCTAGGGGAGCTGTAGAATACGGAAACGGTACGTATTCACAGACACATTGGACTACCATAGGTGTCAGTATGCGTCAGTGTGGGGAGAAGACAGAACAAAATGACTACCATGAGTGTCAGTATGCGTCAGTGTGGGGAGAAGACAGAACAAGATGACTACCATAGGTGTCAGTATGCGTCAGTGTGGTGAGAAGACATAACAAGATGACTACCATAAGTGTCAGTATGCGTGAGGAGAAGACAGAACAAGATGACTACCATAGGTGTCAGTATGCGTCAGTGTGGGGAGAAGACAGAACAAAATGACTACCATGAGGGTCAGTATGCGTCAGTGTGGGGAGAAGACAGAACAAGATTCAACGTCGCATAAAATGGATGTCCCTCTAGAGAATCTGTGAGGGTGCCGTTTATCTCCGTGCCGTTTATCATGTAACGGAGGTCATTGCCCTTACGTGCACAGAATAGAGTGACTTTGTTAGGACATCTTAAAATGTACAGTAATGTACGTCTCACTGAGTCACGTTTATATAATGACAACACTGGTAATTGTCACAACAGAAATACCATACTAACCAGCTTTATATTCACCACGTCTTTCAAACATAACAAGATAAAAATAAACATCGTTATTCAAAAACGTTTTTATTTCCATTCGACGATAATGAGAATAGCTTATTTATAATTGACGGGATGATGGATATTTGTTTTAGGATGACACTGTACCTAGACTTGATTTAGCTTTTCAAATAGAGCTTATGATGTATGTATATATATATACACACATAAATACCCATCCTTAAAACAGCAGAACTACTATCTTAAAGTTTTCAAGGTTTGAAGAAAATACAACAAACAGTTATTCCTCTAACTTAGCTTTATTGCTTTGCTGTAGAGACATAAAGTATTGCCTAATCAGTTTAATGCTATTTTATCCCTTTCTATGAACATTATCCTACAGTTGTAAGTCTTCGCTCCGCAGACTGGTTGCGCTTTAACACTAATTCTGAATTACCACTGAATAAAGCAATACAATCTCCAATACTTCCTACACATTAAAACAAGTTTTCTTAGGAAAGTAGTGATCCACTCAGTTTGCTATCATTTTCAATCGATTTTTTTCAGACTATCAAATTAGTAGATATGATTTGATATTTAAAACATGTTAAGGAAATATATTTTTTTTTACCAGTCACTTACCGCTTTGTTGTGGTACTATATTACAACCGCAGTAATATATTTCTGCAAGGTGTGAATAGTTTCCACTTACCAAATGTTATTATACATTTTTATACCAAGAAATGTAATATATGAAAATGTGTTTTTTTACGATATACCTTTATCTTGCTACATCTTCCATTTATTTTTGTCGTCTTTTTTATTAAAAACAAAGGGAATATATCAGGCAATTTTGTCGCAAGTTATTGTTACGAAATGTTTTAATGGAATGCCTTTGGTATTTGAAATCAAAGATATTTACTGAGTTGATTGAAAGTAAATAAAATCGACCTACGATGAGCTAACACGTAGTAATAGGTTGACCTGATTCATTAGTTTAGTGTTTTTTATTGAAGTTCCGTAAAGTCTTTGAGATGAAGAATTACAATTATTTACAGTATTACACGTTATACAGAAATTTAATAATATACATTTTGAATTATTGTTGGTGACAACGTTCTTCTTTGTAGTTTCTACATGGGATAATAGGGGCTAATAATTTAAAATTGTATAAACATTTGTATTATTTAAATAAAATAAAAACTATATATATTCAGAATGTATTTTTATTAGCTCCATATTTCGTAATTTCAGCTTCATCAGGAGTTAAAAGTTTGCTAATCAAGTTGAAACTAAATTATGATACTCTTCTTATCGTGATCTAGAACAGTCTGATGTTTTTGCCTGAAATTAACAAAATCTGAACTTCACAAGTAAAACACCTACGACGATGTTTTTTGAATTGGTAAAATGGAGCCTTCTAAACAGATTTGCTCAAAAATTTAAAAATAAAGTATAATAAAAAGTGTGATGGAGAATCTCACATTCACTAAAAAGAGAAATGTTATTATTTTTTTTTTGATAAAGATCACATAATTAATCTTTATCATCCAGTTTGACACTTATCAGTATGAGACTTAAAGCTACTTAGACACTTATCAGTATGAGACTTAAAGCTACTTAAATACTTATAAGCGTGACAATTAAAGCTACTTAGATACCTATCAGTATGAGACTTAAAGCTACTTAAATACTTATAAGCATGACATTTAAAGTAATTTAGATAGTTGTTAGCAGGAGATTTGAAGCTATTTAGATGTACCACATTAAGTGTCCCTTTACGATCATTGTCGGTACAATGCCTTGAAAGTTGTATAATAATAATTATTAAGATATTTTCTTCAAAGCACGTTTCTAATTAGAAGTGTTTATGTTTTGCATACTAATGACTGCTGCTGCTGCGGTTCATCAGTCAATTCAGCAAAGAAAATCTTTGAGAAGCTTTCAGAGGTGCCCCGTTAGTTCAGCGGTAAGCTTGAGGGATTATAACGCTAAATTCGATCCCTATGGTGCGCACAGCGCAGATAGATAAGCCTTATTAAAACAAACTAATGAACGAACAAGCTTTCAGAGTACCAGTTATACCAGTATTAAACGTCTAAGTGGCAGAAACATTACCGAACTTTAATGGAATCACTGACAAATTAATTGAGGTCTATTTTTTCCTGAATTATAGCTTTAAACTTTGGTATTTATGTTTTTATACTTTCTGTAGAGGGAGAATACTGCTGTTAAGATTTATAAACAACATTCTTAGTAGTCTTTGTGCTATCAAATCATAGGAAAAAAGGATCAACAATTGGGTAAACATTGTCACTGTTGTCTTGAGATTTAACATAATTCGTCTGGTTGTAAAGCAGAAACTCCATAAATGTGTAATAAAAGAAATCATTAGTAGCTTTAAGTCTCATACTGATAAGTGTCTAATTAGCTTTAATTGTCATGCTGATAAGCCGAAAAAACACATTTTTTTACAATCTTTTTATTACAAAAAAAGAAACATGACAAAGAATGAAATAATAGTATCATTACGAAAACTTTCATGAAATGTTATATGAAGAAAATATGGTGTATCTATCGCAAGAAGTGTCAGCTATTTTTGACGGGGTCATGACCTTTTAAGGTGTTGAACAAGTCCACACTTCGAAGCCTGCAAAACAAAAGAGAGAGAGAGAGATTAATATGTGAGACTGTTATATAGCATATTTCCTATTAAATTAATTAAACAGTTATCAAATAATAATGGTAACGTTAATATTATGATTACAAGTGCTTGTTTTGTTTTCGTTCTTTTTTTTATATAAAAACAATGCTCATAACATATATAATAATACGTTTTACATGTTTACTATGCTCGTTTGTACACTACAAATGGCGTCACTATCCTGAAAGTACAGAAATAATTAAGTTGTATTTGTTTGAATAAAGTAGATATGATAGTGCTCATATTTTAAAAATACATTCAAAATAACAGGTATGCATGTTCATCAATATAAAGATAGAAACAAAGTAGTTTACACAAGAATGTTAGTGACACATTGTGGTAATGCTTAATCTCCATGATAATATTATCAAAGAAAAATGCTTTATCTTTATTTTGATAGTTTTAAAATAAACAATTGGATAAACGAAAGCATGGTTTTATCGGTCTTAGACAAAGTCTTGCAGTTGACGTAAGTAAGTTGCCCGAAGTTTACTTTAAATACTTCGTTCAACTGTTGTTGTTTTTTATTACTTTTATATACAACTGATGTATTTAGAATGAATGAACACAAAGTCTTCTCTTTACTGATAAATCTTATTATCCATCTTTCGTGTGACTTTAATCGAGTGAATCAGTTTAATAACAGAAAAATTTCCAGCTACCGATATATATACATATATGTTGTATGGTTTTGGTACTTTCAACCTGAACGAAACAAGGCTAAATAATCAGGTTAGAAACTTCAAGGTCCAGTCTTAGCCGTCCTTCATTTAGAACTGCTGACCAGAGGGAGGGCAACGAGTCGTTATCATTCGCCACCTATACGGTTACTCCTAATTAAATATCTCGATTGATGAATATTTTTATAACGTGTTTATAGCTAAAACTGCGACGTGTGTTGAGCGGCATATGGCGTGCTCAAACCTAGGACTTATCAATCCGTAGTTCAACAAGCTAAACACCAGGCTTGGTCGTATATAAACTGAAACTGATTGTTGAGTTTATCTTTTTCGTATTTACCTTTAATGACACAGCTTAACGTTGGGAAGACAACAGATCTCACTGTAGGTCCTATTTTCTGTTTGATGACTCACAAGCAATATTTTCCTAGAGTGAAAGAGAATTACTAAAAATAAAATATTGCACATAATAACTGAAGTGCTTTTTTCTTCGGAAAAGGTTATGATGCCCTTAAAATGTCCAGACATTTTTTATTTAATCATATAGATATCTGTTTTATACAAGAAACAAATAGTTATAGTTAGTACAAATCTGTACATCAGCTGCGTTAACCATTCAGAAATCTCAGATTAAACAGGAAACGTGTCATATCTTCCATTTTCTACACCCGCTTTATGAGATTGAGAGAAAAATTCGAAAATATGTTACAAAGGTTTTCTCATTATAAATTTAGGCTGTACATAAAAATATGAGAAAAAATTACTTTAGTACAAATCTTGATACAAGTCACTAAACAGCAGTAACGAAAAAAAACTTCGAACAAAGAAAGTCATTCACTACAACAATAGCTCCAAGGGAAAAAATTGAGTAACAGCGCTTATGCTGAGATGCAATGATTGTCAGACAGAAAATGTTTTAAAAGCCGAATTTTAATAAGTACATACATGTACGAAAATACTGAACATTCATGTATTTTTCATAATTTTAAGAAGAAATATTAAAAGAACCTTTGAAAGTAACTAAAACAGTTTTTTGGTGGTGTCATTGTATAGAATATAACAGTATGCTGGCAGATAATGATTACATAAGAAGTACACTGGCTGTTGTCTAAACCATTATTTGCCAAACATTTGTGTGAATGTCCACTTATAACTAGCGAACTGCTGGACCGATTGTCACCAGCCCTGACATGCATCCTTAGGGCTCACTGGAGAATGGTATAGTGGTTTGTGTTCGGATCAGTTTTCCTATGTCTTCCTTTACGTTATATGCACTTATAACTGGTGAACCGCGTTATTGATTGCCATCAGATCTAGCATGTTTCTTTAATTTAAAGCCCCTCGGGGAGTTTCGGCGTTCGGATCTATCTCCTTCCCTATGACACACCTGGACGAACTTAAATTCCCTGCACTTTGAACGTCCACATCAGCTAGTCTTAAAATACTTTAGAAATCAAGTTTTGGTAGAAGCGCCAAAGCTAAACTTTAAGTTTTTACTGGTACCATCAAAACATAAAAAAAGTGTAATCACGTTATGCAGTAGCTTCTATTCATTGGTAATTAATTATGTATTACGACGTTAAGCATTTTATAGAAAGTTCGCCCAGTTGTTGAAAATGGATTTAAAAGTGTACTTTCTGAAGAAGACAACGTGTTGAAATCTTATCAGACGAGCACTAGACAATACAGGTCTATACACCACAGAGACAACATATTGAAATGTGGTCAGAAGGGTTCAGGCAATGCAGGTCTATACACCACAGAGACAACATATTGAAATGTGGTCAGAAGGGTTCAGGCAATTCAGGTCTATACACCAAAGAGATAAAGTGTTGAAATTCGGTCAGTAGGGCACTAGATAATACAGATCTATATATCACAGAGACAACGTGTAGAAATTCGGTCTGTAGGGCACTAGATAATACAGATCTATATATCACAGAGACAACGTGTAGAAATTCGGTCATTAGGGCACTAGATAATACAGATCTATATATCACAGAGACAACGTGTGGAAATTCGGTCACAAGGGCACTCGACAATACAGGTCTATAAACCACAGAGACAACATGTTGAAATTCGGTCACAAGGGCACTAGCCAATGCAGGTCTATACACAACAGAGACAACATGTTGAAATTCGGTCACAAGGGCACTCGACAATACAGGTCTATAAACCACAGAGACAACATGTTGAAATTCGGTCAGAAGGGTTTAGGCAATACAGATCTATACACCACAGAGATAAAGTGTTGAAATTCGGTCAGTATGACATTAGACAATACAGATCTATACACCACAGAGATAAAGTGTTGAAATTCGGTCAGTATGACATTAGACAATACAGATCTATACACCACAGAGATAAAGTGTTGAAATTCGGTCAGTATGACATTAGACAATACAGATCTATACACCACAGAGATAAAGTGTTGAAAATCGGTCAGTATGACATTAGACAATACAGATCTATACACCACAGAGATAAAGTGTTGAAATTCGGTCAGTATGACATTAGACAATACAGGTCGATACACCACAGAAACAGGTCAATAAACAATAGAAACAAAGTATTGAAAATTCGGTTTCATAATTTGTTTTCTAGTATAGACTTATAAGTATCATTAGTGATGTTTCTACTATAAAGAGTTGAAGGGGCAACTGTTATAAAAAGCATAGACAGTAAGAATATGGAGGTCACTTTCAGTTAAAACAGCATTACTCTCTAAGTCCATTTAAAGGATATGTGGGTCTCGGACCTTACTTATAATACTACTATAATATTTTGTAAAATATTTAGTTGCAATGATAGAACAAATCCTTTTATTTCTACTTAGCTACCTTCAGACACCAACAGAATGATAATTATTGAGCTAGAAATGTGGGAAATGAGCTTATAAAAATAATCTCTCACCTAACAACTTTGGGTGCAATAAATATACTATTCGTACTGGTACTTTGATCTGGAATTTCAACTCGTGTAGGTTTTTTGTAGTGCACCATCTAGAGTTTCGAGTGCTGTCAATAAACGATCTGTCCACAGTTGGTAATGGGCACCACGTTTTCTTCTACCACCAGCTGGTACTTGATTAGCTGCAGCGGCAGCTAGAGCTGTATTCGCGTTGAGGCTTGATAGTGAATTGAGGAAATAAGAGGCAATTGGGATGAGAAATGACGTTATGCCTATGGCAAAGGCTATTCCCAGACCAACCAGAAAGAAAAGAGCTGTGCCAAGATTCCCATCAAATTGTCTAGCCATTGGTGCTGACTGATATGTTTCTGTCATATTTTTGTCACTTTCATACCCTTTGGCAAGAACAAGAATGATTAGGAGGAAAAATATGATCCATCGGCGGGAAAAGCAAGATTGATTGGACATGTCTGTAAAATAAGCAAAAGAGCATTTTGAGTTTTAGTTTCCATGACACACTAGGAAAATATAAACTTCTCTAGAAGTTATTAGAAACGAAACTATTTAGAAATATCTTATTAAAGAGATGTTCAATTGATCTACAGATTGATAAACTGAAATTGTATCTTTAGAAGGATTCTAGAAAACTCGCGATAAAGCTTAATTATTTATTCATGACAATAAGAACCTAATAATATAGGATTTTTAAAAGTATTTTAAAATTGAATTATCAATTTTTTGGTAAAATAGAGTAACCAGTTTATAATCATATTACTTACTGACCATTTGACTTTAAAATCTTCATATGTAGAAAAAGGAATCATTTTCGGATTTTCTATTGTTCGCTTGAACATTGCGAATTTTTTATTTAATCTACAGTTATTAAAAGCTCTAATAAAGTAGATATGGTGAACTAGTTTCGTTTTGTTTAAGGATTAGTTCCTTGCTTTAAGATTTTCCTTTGTTCAATAATTAAAACTTATTGTCTTGAAGTATACAATAAGCACAATTACACTGTTGTACATCATATGTTCCCCTTTGGCACAGCGGTATGTCTGCGCACTTACAACGCTAGAGACCGGGTTTCTATACCCGTGGTGGGCAGAGCACAGATAGCCCATTGTGTATAGAATATTTGTCGATTCATCATCCTTGTAAATAAGGATTTTTATAAGAACGAAAAAAATTAAATGAGGGGAGCCGATAAAAACAGAATGTGTACCCCCATTAAGAATTGACATAAATATTCTAATGAAAAGTATTCAACAGCTGGAGAGTGCTTGTTTGTTTGTTGAATTTTGCGCAAAGCTACTCGAGGGCTAACTGTGGTAGTCGTCCATGATTTAACAGTGACAGACTAGAAATGAGGAAGCTAGTCAACACCATCCACTGTCAACTCTGGCGCTATCTTTTATCACAAGTAGTACGACTGACTGTCACAGCTGAAAGAGCGAGGATGTTTGGTGACTGGATTCTAACCCGCAAGTTGTAAGTAGATCGTTCTAACTACCAGGACATACCAAGTTTTCGGGACAGTGCAAAGTGTTTAAATAGTCTGTTCTTTCTTGTTGTTTGAGTGGCTTCTATGGGTGAAATGTTGTTGAGAAATTTTACCACTTGTCAGTAATTCTTGGATTGGTTAATTTTGTTTTACTGTTATTCCTTATAAAATAGCCAGGTGGTTAGGGCACTCGACTTGTAATCTGAGGGTCGCGGGTTCGAATCCCCGTCCCACCAAACATGCTCGCCCTTTCAGCCGCTATTCGTTGGTAAAAGAGTAATCCAAGAGTTGGCGGTGTGTGGTGATGACTAGCTGTCTTCCCTCTAGTATTACACTGCTAAATTAGTGACGGCTAGCGCAGATAGCCTTGTGTAGTTTTGCCCGAAATTCACAAGAAACAAACAAACAAACCTTATAAAATAAGGGTCTAAAACAATATAATTATGAATTCATATTAAAAAGTAAACATCATCTTCAAAGTGTTGAGTTCATGAAAGGAAAAATGAAGCCAAGAATGCTTCAGAATGTGCTATATTATCATATTATAATTTTCTATTAAGTAACTAAATTATTTTATTAATTCTGAACCATACTCTTCGTAAGCACTGATGGAATAAGAACAAAAAATCTACTAAACAACAATAAGGATCTTAATTTCGAAATAGTTACATCTCTTTCTACTAGGATTTTCATCAATCAAACAAAGTTCACGGTAAAACAAAAAAGAAGAAGAAACATATCTTAATGATATATAAATTTAATACACTGAATAAACTAAACCTACTTGTGTTACGTTTGCTGCTATGTTTAATATGACCACTTAGGGTTTTTTGATGATAACCTTGGACTAATTTAAAACTTTTCAATAGATAACCACTGGCTCTGACAGATCAGTCCGCGATTCTTGAGAGAGTGACTCAAATTTGGGATTAAATATGACTTCATTAGGAAGAAAAAATAGATGGAATGGTTCTGGAATATCTGTAAACATATTTCTAGGTTTGATATAGGTTCTGATGTATACTTATACTTGAAAATATGTAAAGTGTGAATACATAGAAAAAACTATAACAAACCACCTCATATACCTAAAGCCACATAAAGCTCCATTACGTGACCGTTCCTCTCACTGATCTAGCTATGGTAATGAAACTACAGCTTTAGGTTGGTAATGGTAGGGGTTATATAACCTAATAATAGCTTATATATGTTTTTGTTTCGCGATTCCTAGACTGTACTTTTCAAACTTTTTTGCGTTTTCCGTTGTTTGAAATTTTTGCACTGTTATTGTTAACAATGGTTTTCCAATCGGGTTTTTTAAACTTATAAATATGGTACATCAAATGGTCGCATTATATACCCATAGTTAAGTATAAATATGCTATCTTGTTTCAAAACAAGAAAAAAATATGTTGTCTCAATTAAGAGGAAAAAAAGTTGGTGTTAATCAATAGATACACCTCTGTAGAATTCGGAACTAAGAAGTTGTTGTCATAGAATTATTATTGTTAAGTTAAGCTGCTTGACTTACAAGGATTTTAGATGCAAAGATGTAACGGAATTAAAACTGACAGAGGAAAAGAACTGAAAAAAAACCACAGTCGAGAGTAGTAGACATCAGAATTTTTCACACGCTACTTTCGTTCATATATTACACACTACATTTTATACAGCCATAGTGTGAATGTCGATTGATATATATTAAGAAATTCTTATGAAATAACTTATAAGTTTGTTTGTTTGTTTGTTTTGAATTTCGCGCAAAACTACACGAGGACTATCTGCGATAGCCGTCCCTAATTTAGCAGTGTAAGACTAGAGGGAAGGCAGCTAGTCATCACCACCCACCGCCAACTCTTGGGCTACTCTTTTACCAACGAATAGTGGGATTGACCGTCACATTATAAAGTCCCCATGGCTGAAAGGGCGAGCATGTTTGGTGTAACTTATAAGTAATTTACATTATTGATATTTTGTATAAATAATTAGTTTTTCATTTGAAATATTTCCACGTCTTAACATAAATGTTTCGCTTTCTTTACTCGCTCGTAAAATCACAACTTGTAATTGACTCTGCTATACGAACACCATTAACATGTTTTCGTTTTTATAAGAATGCATGGTAGTTATGGTTCTATTGGAACGTTTATTATAATCTAGTCATAGTTGATTTTTTTCCAAAGTTAGCAAAAACTTTGGTTACTGTTTGCCTTTTTGTAAAATGTAAACGTTAAGCATATGACATCCGTCGCAAAATTTATAATCCTAGCAAATACGTTCAGTATACTCAATCCACATGTATTATATGCCATTGAAACATTTATGAACACTCACATAGATATACGACCGACATTAGATCTATTACACCTTCTAGTTCAGGTTCTTAGAAGCACCGCATTACAGTGACCTGTGATAGATTTAATGTTGGCAATATATGCGAGTGAGTAAATGCTATAATGAGTAGAATTTTCCGAGTCTGATGATCAGTAAGTAACCTTTAGCTAATTTTGCCCTTTTAAATCGAATTAAAACTTTTTGAGTTCACGCTTTTCAAGAGTAAATATATATTCATGTTTACACATATAAGTCTATTTATACACATACATACTGAAACTAAATAGTCATTTACATAGTCTTATTTATAGTTTTGACAATTTATTCTAATTATAATGTATCGATTGTCATTCGTCCTTGTTTTACAGTTTAACAGTAGACAAAGAGGCTTGTAGTAATAGATATGTAAAACACTCACCTAATGATCGATATAAATCCCCTAAATATTGTGAGTTTAAAAGGCTTTTCAAGACTATGGTTTTTCCGTTGGCAACCAGTTTATATAGTCAGCCGATATGTTGCTTTACTACGTTCATATTGTTTTCTGAAGTTTAGAAAAGAGAGGGTAGGGCGTGACGGTCTGAGCAGATTACGTTACGCTAAGTATTTCCGAAAATGCAACACTATTGTTGAATGAAAATAGGCCGGAAAGCTAGAATGAACCTTAAAGAAGAAGATTTTTTTTCTTTAATATTCAAGCCATGGTTTAATTGCTATTGGAAAAGAAACAAAAAGAACTCTACGAAAAGTAACTGTTATATCAATAGAAGTTTCCGGACTGGAGCATCTGAGTTCGTTCAATCGGTCACATTGACCTTCATTAAGAATATTTTGTAAGTTATAGGTTTCAAATATTAGATGTGCTCAAATTTGTCATTCAGAAAGTCTGAAAAGCATTTCCTGTTACTGTGAATAGTAATCTAGGTTACAGTGTCAGTGTTGACTACTTCCTCTTTTCAAAGTGGTCAGTGAAGCTACTGTCTACATTTTAACATCCCATGAAATATGACACATTTGTTAAACTGGTCATATATACTGTGTCACTAAGTTAATAGCAAAACAGTTCTGGCGGTAAACTATTCCTGTTATGTTTTTTTTTTAACTACAGAAGTCACAGATAAATAAAAGGTATTAAAATACATTAGATTTTGTTTATTTTAAATATGTCGTGCAAAACTACACAAGGGTTATCTGCACTTAGCCTTCTCTAATTTTAATGTCATAGACTAGACTCAGTAGATAGAAACAGCTATTCAACAGTGCCCAAAGACAAATATTAGGCTGTTCTTGTCTGCCCAAAACGTGGGCTTTTATTGCAATGCCTATAGTGCAACATCTGGCTAAATTGAGGAGCGCATTTTTGCAGCAGCGGGACACAAGTACTTCATACCACACTTAACTGGATTATGTATTGATATATCTAGACGTAACAGTCTTAACAAAGTCATTATATTTAGTTTACTCTAAGTAGGTAGAGACAATCTGCAATGAATGAAAATTCAGATTGTTTGGCAACAATCAATGATAGTTTGTCGATGACAAAGAGGAGAATGGTGTCACAGTCAACATACATCTACAGTTAAGCCTGCTGGGAGATCAATACAAGTGTTGGATGCATCTAAGCCAATGGTGTTGAAGATATACACAAAACTAGTGGCACCCTAGCTGCTGACAGATGCCTCTACATGCTTATCTATCATATCATTCCTTGTTGGGCTGTGACTCATATGCCAGCAAGACAGTGGTCTCAAAGGTGCAGCGAATGTGATGAAGTGATACCCGTAACAACAACAACAAAAAAACAGGCCAATTGAACACTCTCAACAATGGTTTGGTCTGCAAAAAGTCTCACATAGGAATATTATTAGACATATATGGGCTTATAAAAATTCTGAGAAGATCAAACAGAAAACAAACATGACAGCCTTGGATTTTCAGTATGTTCTTTCCAGTCACAAGTATCTGTCCACAATGTTGATCGAGAGCAGGTTTGACAAAGTTCTACGAAAAGTCATCTCTCTACTGCAACTTGTACCCAACATCAATGTCACTGTGAATATTTGGAGTAGCAGACAAATGCGCAGCTTTCTTGGAGTCACTGAAGTTTTATACTTGACTGTAAAATGCAAACAGTCATACTGGCATGTCGGCGTTTCAAGGGGCGTCACACAGCTGATAACATTGCAGCTCAATATGATGAAATAATAAATCTCTTTGACATCAATAACAAGGTGTCATATGTGACATCTGATAATGTATCCAACATGATCAAAGCTTTCTGCTTGCCTGG
This sequence comes from Limulus polyphemus, assembly GCF_000517525.1. Taxonomy (NCBI): domain Eukaryota; kingdom Metazoa; phylum Arthropoda; class Merostomata; order Xiphosura; family Limulidae; genus Limulus; species Limulus polyphemus. Next base: position 178,696 of record NW_013666772.1, read on the forward strand.
GTTTGAACCGCAAACACTACCTAGTGTGAGAGATGGTGATAGCCCATCTACAGATAGAGACTCAGAAGATGAATTTTTGGATGAATCTAAATCAGCAGACAATTTATCTGATTTTTTTTTTACCTGAAAATGACATATGCTATTCTCACACGCTA
>NW_013666772.1:179602-184305 GCF_000517525.1 Limulus polyphemus
CAGCTTTCTTGGAGTCACTGAAGTTTTATACTTGACTGTAAAATGCAAACAGTCATACTGGCATATCGATGTTTCAAGGGGCGTCACACATCTGATAACATTGCAGCTCAATATGATGAAATAATAAATCTCTTTTTAACATCAACAAAAAGGTGTCATATGTGACATCTGATAATGCATTCAACATGATCAAGGCTTTCTGCTTGCCTGGGTTTAAACCGCAAACACTACCTAGTGTGGTAGATGGCGATAGCTCATCTACAGATAGAGACTCAGAAGATGAACTTTTGAATGAATCTAAATCAGCAGACAATTTATCTGAATTTTTTCCTGAACATGACATCTACTTTTCTCACACGCTACATCTTGTGGTCAGAGATGACATGAAAAAAAGCTGGACCACAGCTGAAAATAATTTCCAAAGCATCAACCATCGTGTCCTACATTCGAAAATCAACGCAAGTAACTGATCTACTTGAGGGAGAGGCCAGATTTAAGTAGGTAACACCAACACGATGGAACTCAGAAATTAAGATGATTAAGTCTTTATTGACGATTCCCCAGGAGAAGTTGGATAATCCAGATACTGGTACACCGAAACTTACTTCTTATGATCAAACTGTGCTTGCAGATTTGGTGACAATACTGAAACCTTTTGAAGAGGCAACAGATTTCACCCGCGGTCAGAACACTGTTCCCTCCAGTTATGTAGTACCATGTGTTTATGGGCTGATGACTGAGATTGACAGCATGCAGTCAAGATATAATTTCAGCCTTGTCTCTGCACTGAAGAAATCTGTTCACGCCCGGCTGACTCAGTATGAGCAACGAAGTATCTTCTGTTTGGCTGTGGTATTATATCCCAGATTTAAACTTGACTTGTATTTTACTAGATCTATGGTCTATGAATCCAAATGAATTCTCCTGCAGCAAGAAGTCAAGAAAGTTTCCTCTAGAAATAATCCAACAAACATGGAACCAAAAGAGGACTGTAAATTCCCCCTCGCAAAAGAAGTAAGCTCTTTAGTTTCTTTGCTGCCTCTAAGAAACCAGCCACCTCATCTTCAGATGATACAGAGATCAACACCTACCTCGATGGTACTCGCATTCCTGAAGGAAAGCAACCCTCTAGATTATTGAAAGATCCATGAAAAGAACTTTCCTACCCTATTTTTACTAGCCAAACGCTACTCGAGTGTTCCAGTGTTTGTTTAGCATCGGGGGCAAAACACTCAGACCTGTTCGCTGCCACCTCACTGAGAGTACATTTAAGAGACTGATGTTCATAAAGAACAATGGACAGTTATAATCTTTATGAGTCTCATTTAAAAATACATTTTTTTGTTCTAAAACTTTGTTATTTCATTTTGAAAAATAAAAGTATTAAAATGTTATTATTTGTTCAAATTTTGTTTTCTTCAGTTTCTAAAAGGTTTGTTTCATAAAATAAAAGTATTAAAATCCTATCATCTGCTGTTTTATCATTATTGCATATTACCTGATAAAGTATTCATGAATACATTACTACGTATTGCGTTCGGCATGGCCAGGTGGTTAGGGCGATCGACTCGCAATCTGCAGATCGCGGGTTCAAATCACCGTCACACTAAAACATGCTCACCCGGAGTCCGGACTAGAACGCCAGAAACACCATACGAAACTACTATGTATTAATATTGGAACAATTAGCATTTTTCCTGTATTATATTACTGATCTTCCGCATTCGCCCCATTCCTGGTTTGTATCTCCCTCGAGAATATTTTAGATTATATTTATATGTAAATATATGCTTATATCAACCCTTTTTGATATTCTAGTATGTCAGGCTTTGAAATCCGCGTTGGTTATAAACTTATCATGAAAAATGACTAAGTTTAGAATTTCACCAAATAATTTACGAAATTTTGTAATTATTATTTTTCGTTTATCATGAATTACAAAATTCTTCGAATAGAAATTTTACGAGGAACAGAATTTCAAATTAATTAAATGCATTTCAATTGAATTATTCAACCTATGATGTAAACCTAACATGATACAAAAACAAATCATTATAAAAACTAACCATTACAACATATTCAGGAATGAGCAAAGGAAACGTTTTTCATGTACTTGAAATCACACTTCGACATATTTCGGTCTCTGTGAGGAAGTTCTAGAACTTATTTGTTTTCCTATAAACAAATGTAAACTTTACTCTAATGCAACTTGTCATATTCTTTATTTCACTGCTACTACAAGCATGGAATACTGACCTCTAGTTTAACATTACCAATTACATTTTAACCAAATAAAAAACATCTTTAAAACCAAGATATACGTGGGTTGTCCGAAAAGTTCGTGGTCCGACCTAAATAAAAAGTGGAATGTTTGATTTTTTCTCAAAAATGTTAAGTTTGAACCTTTTTATGAGTAAACAACACGTAACGTATAAATTAACAAGCTTATTTTGCGTTGTGTGGATTTTTGCTTGTTTTGTTTTTAAGCACAAAGCTAAACAAAGGGCTATCTGTGCTCTGCCCACCATTGGTATCGAAACCCGGTTTCTAGCGTTATAAGTCCGGAGACAGACCGCTGTGCCACTGGGGGGGGGCGTGGATTTTTGAAGGAAAGAAGTGAGCAGTGTTAAACGTCATGGAGAAGATCGAACTTCGTGCCGTGATCAAATATTTTGTACAAGAGAAAAGAACACCACAAGAAATCCACCAGGACATGGAAGCAACATAAGGAGAGGGTACTCTGACCCATAAAACAGTGAAAAAATGGTATCTGAGTTTTAAGAACGTTAGACAATCATGTGACGATGATCTAAGGTCAGGTCGGCCCTCGACATCGACTACAATAGATATTGTAGATAGAGTTCATGGTTTGGTTATATATGATAGAAGAATTACCACTATGAAGTTAGCAGAGAAATTAGAAATCGGAAAAGCACTGTAGCAAGCATTTTGAGTAACAGTTTGGGCATGAGTAAGGATCGTGCCGGATGGGTTCCAAAAATATTGTCACCTGAGCAGAAACGGATCCGAGTTGTTGAAAGCCAACACCTACTCCAAAAGTTTCAATATATTCGTAATTATTGATGAAATGTGGGCTTACCACTTCGACCCAAAGACAAAAATGCAAAGTTTGCAATGGAAACACCTAAGTTCACCCATTCCAAAGAAGTTCAAGTCACAACCCCTTGCCGAGAAGGTCTTGGCATCAACTTTTTGGAAAGCGAAGGGCGTTTTACTAGTTGATTCTTTGGAAAGGGCCCAGATTGTTACAGGAGGTTACTATGTATCTTAATCAGCAACTTGGGTCAAGAAATTAAAGAAAAGAGAAGAGTATAAAGGTTTCCAATGAAAAAATCACGCGTTTCTTTGAACGCTATCCATGATGCTGGCTTCGAATTACACATCAGATTTTTTTTTTCTCTCTTCCCTAACCTTAAAATCTTTCTGAGTGATGATGATCTTTTTCCTACCGTCCAGTCATGGAATGAGGACCAAGAGAAATAGTTCTTTCAGAAGAGCATAAAGGCTTTAGACCACCGCTGGCGCAAGTGCATAGCCTCAGGATGAGGATATATTGAAAAATAAATCATAGTTGAACCAGTGTGTCTTTTCTCTATGGGCCGGGCGATGAACTTTAGGGACATCTCTCGTAGATAATCACACGCTCTTTAGCCTTATTAACATAAATTTTTCCGTTTGTTTACAAAAATACTTTGTCAGTAATTATTAGTTACTAAATTATTACTAAGAGATTAGCCTCCTCCGGTGATTCAGCGGTAAGAATGAGGGCTTGTAACGCTAAAAATTGATAGTCCATTGTGTAGCTTTGGGCTTAACAGCAAACAAGTAAACAACGCTAAGATATTATGTCGGTGTTTATAAATGATATGTCTCACGGTGGGTCAACGGTAAACTTACGGAGTTACAACGTTAACGTTCGGGGCTCGATTCCCCGCGGTAAATTGAGCGCAGATGCCTCTTTTGTAGCACTGATCTAAAACACAACAATAACAACTTACCGATCTGTTGTTAATCTATTTTTTTATTTATTTAATAATAAGATACAGTAATGCCAAATTTTATAATGTAAAATTGCATGTATTTTGTAAGTTTCACAATTTTATAAAATGAAAGCAAATATTAAACATTTAAAAACAATTAATGTTTCATTCATCAAAATATTTTTCTTTATGAAGCTGAAACAAAAAAAAGTATTCATTATTTTGCTATGCTTAAATACAGTTTTATAATAAAAAATAATACAGAATGGAAATAGTTGTAAGAAAGGCAAAAATTTCGAACAGAAAAATAAACAGGTTATACTCGTGCTTGTGAAACACAAAAACAGGTTCCCGGAATTGGCCTATAATTATGTCAAGGGCGTGGCGAAGTTCAAGGGTGTTATGCTCTTCGAGTGTTGCAATTATTCACTGAATCCCAATGTTTATGTGCTATTATTTGCTTCGTGCACAATCCAAACACTGTTTATACTGTTAATACAGTATAAACCCCCTCTGTTAATACAGCAACAAGTAGTTTTTTTTTTCTCAGTTTGCACCACTCTTAAATATTAATCAATCGTGCTGATTTTGTATCTCTTATAAAATAATAAACTGTAATTTCTACGTAACATTAGAAATTATTAATAATGGCTGGAGACGGCTTAAATGGGTAATGAAGAAAAACTTTAATATAAGTTTAAC
>NW_013666772.1:185305-208426 GCF_000517525.1 Limulus polyphemus
AGCATGTTTGGGGTGACGGAGATTCGAACCCGCGACCCTCAAATTGCGAGTCGAGCGCCCTAACCACCTGGCCATACCGGGCCTAGACTAGAGGGAATCCAACACCACCCACCGACAACTCTTGTCAGACCGAATAATGGGACTTGACCGTCACTCTTGTAAAGCACACACACGGCCCTAAAGTACGGAGCGTGATTTATTGTTTGGTGGTTACCATAGAGCCTCAACTCTACAGTCCGTCACGCTAGCCATTGGTCCGCGCTCACCCCATACCCGTTCGAAAGTTTGTTTCCATTATTTCTCCCTATTTTTTCCACCAAATACTGCAAATACAATAACAACAACAAAAATAAATAAGTGTGGCATATTTAGTTGAAGTTTGAGTTAATAACTCTTGATTTACATATGTCAAGCAATTATCTTCATCATTCTGATTTGTGAATTATTAAGTACAAATAATACAAAATACGTTTCTAAGAACTGTATAGATTCAATAAAGTAAAGATACAGAATTCAACAAAGTAAAACTCGCAGAAGAACCGTTTGCTGTTTTTCCAGTAACTATACCAAAAGCCATAAAATAACATATAATAAAATTCAAAAATAATGATGCATTATTGAATTCACTTTATTTCCGTTTATCCATATTGTGGGTATTTTATTAAACCCTCTGGACCCTAAAATCACGGGAATTAAAGTCATTAGGAGATTTCGTAAAGAAAAGTGTATGTATTTTCTTGCTGAATAATGTCTCTTCTCCTGTATTTCAAATAGTCGATGCTCTTCTTTTACACTAAATACTTTATACAGTGACGTAAGCGAAACACAAAGACAGCTTCTGTTCTGTAAATATCTATCTACCTACTTGTAATGGATGTGATTAGTCTTCCTGCTGAGTGGCAAAATATATGTAATGCTGGACAGTGGACTATTTTTAAAAGGTTTAATTAAATAGACTTCAAACTAGACTGATTTCGGAGAATCTCTATTTTGTAGTGAATAAAAATAAACACTTAAATTGCTTAACAAACCTGCATCCTTCGTCATTATTTGGAGTTCGTGCTGAATCCTGCAAAGTGTTCCGTTTTCGCACATCTGCAGTCTTTTTGCATTCAGGTTTGAAGTGGTATTGCTGTAAGAACACCTCTAACGTTCAGTTTTTATATGTAACGTGCCCCTTAAGACTAACGTCACCTCGGGCTATGTTAAACTGGGACCTTTTGTCCTCTTTCTGTGGGTTTTATGGTTGGTGGTGCTAATATTATTAACGGAAGACCTATCTGATTCATATTGAGATTATTATAATAGCTGTGAAGGGTCAGTGATGATCGTGAGTCAGTGCAGTACACTTCGAATAGTATAATTTGAGTTGTTGCCTCAGATAGGTTTGCACACTTACATGTAAAACAGAAGATTTTTTGTGTTTACTTAAACGTGTTTGTGGTGAGAATAGGAGGTCAGTGATATAATGTATATATATATTTGGTGTAACAAATTACCGTCATTAATATGTAGTATATTACATAAACGTAATCCGTTCTCACCATAATAATGTTTTCTTTATCATCTTTATCACATCTAACAATAAAAAGATTAGAAAATAAAACATGTTCTTCTCATTTGAAAATATACCTACGTAACCTATAGAAAATGCATTTCAAAATTTTCAACATTAAGAAACTGATAAAAACACTTTTACATAGTCGCTAAGATTTATACTTAACTCGACCAACAGAGGACGCATAAAACAGTTGATCAGAGTTCTTTGGGATTGAATATATACATGCTGCTGAAAAAATAGTCACCACTTATGATGTACAGGATAACATTATCATCGCGTATTCTTTGGGATTGAATATATACATGCTGCTGAAAAAATAGTCACCACTTATGATGTATAGGATAACATTATCATCGCGTATTCTTTGGGATTGAATATAAACATGCTGCTGAAACAATAGTCACCACTTGTGATGTACAGGATAGCATTATCCCTTGGGTGAATAGGATAATTCGTTTGTTGAAAGTAAATAAAGTTTTATAGCAGAAATAACGTTTATTAATTTAATTTTAATAAAAAGATGAAAAATCGTTCAACCTTGTGAATGTAATGCATCAACTCTACACATAATCACCATCGTGTTTGTTTTCATGATCTGGAATATAATAAGTAATCGCCAAGGTTTTCTTTCTTAGGATGCGTTGTATAATACCATAAGATTATACGTTTAATAGAAAATATATCAGCTCACTCGCAGAGTTTTAACGAAACCACATAAGTTAGGTAAAGTAATTGTGATCTTCAATACTACAGTCTATCATTTAATAATTACCAAGGCGTTATTCTGAGACTTTAATAACTACAAATAGCACGCTACTGTAATCTTATAATTAATTAAGAGATTTGTTTTTAGGTTAAATTATTCCACAGTTCCTGACACCACCTACCACTCAGAAGAAACCCAGAGACTACCTTTGATGATGATGATGATGAGTTAAAACGATCAAGATCTTTGTTGGTGAATGTAATTAGTTACAAAATCGATACAATTGCTTGTTAGGACTAACTTCGTAAATGACACAATCAAAATAAGCGATTTCAAATTATTTAATGTGATACACTTTACCTTTGTTTCACAGAAGATACTTTCGTCGGTTTCCTCTGTCATTAGGATTCGCTATTTTTTTCAATAGGCCTTTGTCCTTTCTCTTCCGAGATACCGAAAGTCCTCGAATTTGTAGAGCTGATACGTCAGGATTAGATTTAGGAAAGGAATATTTTAGAAAATAAAGCTTAGGAATGTAGTTAATCCATTGCTTAATAATAGAGGTATAGAGGTCAGTTGCGTAGAAGTTGAAAATCCAAATCTTTGGGTGGAACAGATAGAACAATAGTGACGAAAAGGAGTGTTCTGATTTACCCACGCTGTGGCGCTCTGACGATTTAAAATCACTCTGCGGATGCTGAACAGCTTGGGCAAACTGGAGACTGACAAAACACAGTACTAGAAGACAGTACAGCATTTTTTAAGCTGGAAGGAATAAAATATAATAAAAATATCATAAAATCACGACAAATATTAATAGTTGATAATAGCAATCAATACGTTTTTTTGTGTTTTCAAAATATCACATGAAAATTATTCACCTTAAGACTATACATTTTGTAGAAAAAACGTCAGTTAATTGGTAGACTTTTAATACAACCACACGAGATAATTGTGATCTTCAGTATTGAAGTTCATAAATTACTAATATACCTAATATAATTACCTTACATGTTACAAGGTTTATATCATGTCAAGCACTCACTAGACAAATATAATATCCACTTAATATGGAGTAATGCAGAACAAAATATGACAATCAATTTTTAGAAGAGTTCTTACCGACTACCAGAATGTCAAACTACGCAGACTAGCAAATAAACAGTAAGTATGTATTATTATTTTTTTAGGTAGATTTGATTGTTTTTTGTAATGGTATACTATGCTTATCATGGGTTACAAATATATTTTCAATGTCGAGTTTATATTACTATTCCATACCTCAAATGTCATCCAAATGCTCATTCGGTATCTTGTAGTTAATTTCTTATATAATTATATAGTCTAATAATGAAACACATTTTAAGTTACAACAAACCTCGCGCTTTCCATCAGAGCTTTGTAATGAAGGGTGTTTACACAAAGACAACGTACATCTGGAGGTTCAGGTGCTTCTTGAAGTCAGCAGCCTACTAATGAACCGATTAACAAAGACAAGAGAATTCTTGGAGGAGTCACTAAAATACACCAACACCATGGATGGGCGAGGCATTATAAATGCTCTTTTAGTCCTAATAACCCTGCAAGGTGCACATGCATCCAGACTTTAACATTTTTAATTTTATGACTTGCGTGGAAACCTCTTTTTTTTATAATCCTGAGTATGTATTTCCTGAAGTCACAGTTGGAGTCTGGGAAAAGCTTCATTACAAACTTGAAAGATACACTGCTAAAGTATTTTTTATTCTCATTGTAACCGATACAGTACTGATTTTATGGGAAATTTTCTTTGCAATTACTATGAATGCTGTCCTGACATGGCCTGGTGGTTAGGGCGTTCGACTCGCAATCTCTGGGTCGAGGGTTCAAATTTCCGTCACACCGTACATACTCGCCCTTTCAGCGGTTATAAAGTTACGATCAATCCCACTATTCGTTGGTAAAGAGTAGCCCAAGAGTTGACAGTGGATGGTATCAACTAGCTGCCTTTCCTTTAGTCTATCATTACTAAATTAGGGACGGCTAGCACGGATAGTCCTCGTGTAGCTTTGCGAGAAATTCCAAACAAACAAAACCAAAACCTGAATACTTGTGCTATTTTACTTCGGTTTTCTTCTTTTTCAGTTTTATTTGTTAGGCCAGAGGGACAGGAACCTAGTAAACTTCATATGTTAGGTCAGTCCTCAATAAGTGTATCGTTTTTTAGAATATTAAAGTGTAAAATTGTAGAAAACATCCGTTAATTAATGTCTTATATTACGTACGTGTGGATACACAATAGGTTTAGTATCGTTTTTCACCCTTCGTTGAGTCATCCTGTTTTTAGGGTTTTACAACCGCTGCTTCTTACAGTCTAACCAATTCAACACTCGTCTGATAAACAGCGCTCTCTTCGCTGTTTTTATAGCTTTTAAATTTAGGCTTTGAAAGTCATGAAATTAAATTTGTTCAAAATTGGTGCACTGTGATACTATTTTTGCAAGAATCCTCTATATAAATAGTTTAGATTTCGTATATCATAAACCCTCCTCAGGGAGATTTTTTTTAAAGAGCAAAGCTCATATTTTTTACATCACAACACCACTTTCAGAAACAACATATCACTTTTTACATATTCTTGTATACAATTTTTCAGATATGTCATTTTAATTTTTAAAGAAATTGTTTGATCGTGTCTACTGATTGCTTATAGTATAAGACTAATATTCCCGTAGTCTTAATAAGTGTGTGAGAATATGATATTATGATATTGCTTTTAATTAGGTCCCTCCGGTAGGACAGTGGTAAGTCTACGGATTTGCAAAGCGAAAATTCGGGTTTCGATTCCCCGCATTAGACACAACAGATAGCCCAGTTTGGCTTTGTTACAGAAAACACACAAACACTTTTAATTAGATAATTTATTTCGTTTTTTCATGTAATTATCGTTTCATTACACTTTATTGTGTTTAAGATACCTTTAATATTGTGTCTTATACTAAAAGTGTTTGTATTGGTTCAGATCTTTTTGGGTAATTAGTGTTTTGAATCAGATAGTTGAATCTGAAACAGATAAAGTCGAATGGAACCGGGTTCACTGGACAAGATAACTAGTAAATTGTTTGATTGTATTTAAGCAAGAAGTGGGTTATATGTGCTGTGCCCACAATGGGTATCGCAACCCAGTTTTTAGTGTTATGAGCCTTCAGGTTTATCGTTGTGCCATTAGTTCAAAACAGTGGTACTACAGTTAGTTAGATAAGTCGTGAATTCATCTCTAAAGGTTATTCATTTGAATAAAGAAAAAAAGTATCGTCCACAGAAATATTTGCTGACCTTGAGAAGAAATTGAAGAGATTAAATAAAGAAGGCATAAAACTGAGAAAATTAATGGAATTATTAAAGTCACTGTAAAGCGTATGAAGTGTTTACTACAGTACGCTGTGTAAATACAAGTTCTAGTGTGGCAACGATTTGATCACTTATTACTAAGTGTTACAAAGGTTTTAATTATTGTCTTATGGCTTCAGAATAAAGAGGTTTTTAAATGTTCAAGCTATAGAATATTTGAATTTTGAGTTCATTGACAGGTCTCTTTCTGGAAATTCTTATGAAATTAATTCACTTCTCAAGTGTTCAAGTTGCATAAGATAGGTAATTTAATGGTTGGCAGTACGAACCTGTTTAATCAGTTTTAGCATTATACACCATACGAGCCTTTTTAACAGCTTTGACATTATACACCATACGAACCTGTTTAATCAGTTTTAGCATTATACACCATACGAACCTGTTTAATCAGTTTTAGCATTATACACCATACGAACCTGTTTAATCAGTTTTAGCATTATACACCATACGAGCCTTTTTAACAGCTTTGACATTATACACCGTATCAATTTACACCATATAATTTATACTAATTATAGAAATTCGAACCTGTTTTATTAGCTTTAGCATTATATATGAATAAAACCTGTTTTCCCAGCTTTAGCATTATACAACATACAAAGTTGTTTTACCAGTTTTTGCATTATACATCATACGATCTTATTTTAACAGCTTTAGCATTATACACCACACTAACTTGTTTACAAATTTTAGGTATACCAGTTTTAGCATTACATACCATACGAACCTATTTTTACCAACTTTATCATTATACACAAAATGAACTTGTTTACCAGTTTTAGCACTATACATCATCCGAACCTACTCTACCTGCTTTAACATTATATGCCATACGAAGTTGTTTTACCAGTTTTAGTGTGATACACCATGCGAACAGATTTTACCAGCTTTAGCATTATACACCATATAAACTTGTTTAGCAGATTTAGCATTATATACCATATGAACGTGTTTAGGAGGTTTATTATTATACATTATGCGAACTTGTTTACCAGCTTTAACCTTATACATCATACGAGCCTATTTTACCTACTTTAATATTATACACCATTCGAACGTGTTTTAGCAACCTTAACATTATACAGTATACAAAGTTTTGGACATTTTGTTTCATTCAAAGCCGTTAGCTGTTGGAAAATAATGTAACACAAGAAAACATTCTCATATAAAGCAAAGCCTAAAAACATTTTTGGGGTTTTCTAGATTTTTCATTACAATTGTATAATAGTAATGTACATGTAAGAATGGATGACCAAATGTCATGCACAAAATAAGTGCTATTAATGGCAGTTACACTAAAGGTAGAGATATAAAGCTATACAGTTACATGAAGAAACAGTGCAACCAAGCTATGCAATTTTCCATATTACCAGTAAAACTCTCCCAATGTTTCCAATATATGCTTCGACTCTTAGTTTAATATTAATTCTGTTGTTATACGTGTACTTTGGATATTTTGTCACGGATACATTTTCTAAGACAGTATAACTTTTATAGCGTTATACTGTCTAACAATGCGTAAATAAACGTGAGAAACGTTCTAAGGACCGTGGTTCATTACTAGCACATTGTCTCTCAAAAGCCATACTTGTTACGTGAACCCTTACTGCTTTGTAGTTTAAGAATCAAAACCAAAACTTTAGGAGTTTAACATGCGAGAAAGGTAATGTAATCAAAGATAGAAAAACACAGATAAAGTTGTAACACAGTATAAGATGGTCGTGGGGAATTGTGTGTGTAATAATACCATTTTACTAATTTTATTTTATTTCTAAGAGTTACTATTTTTAACTGTACAGGTCAAGACAGAATAAGAAACATCAATAATGCGCGAACTATATAGATTCTAAGTGCTCTTTACAGCATGCTGAATGTAATTATTGTGTTCCAGTTAAAGCATTTTGCTGTTTTCATCCTTACGTTTTGAAGCCAGTTTTCAAAATAGCGTAATTTCTCAAGTTTAGAAGTTTTTACACAACAAACGCAGTTGTGGTCGAAACACTTTTTTATATAAACCATTTGTTATAACAACAATTGTTATGTTGTTAACGACTTTTTCCAAGCTGGCGAATCACGATTATAATTAATTTTATTTGTCATAAGACATTGCATTATTTCATGGTCATACCATACATTAAATTCACACATAAAAACAAATATGTAAGAACATTAAAAGTTTGCTCAAAATATTTCACATTTGAAAAACCCTAGAAAGTTAACCAAGCGGGGTAATTGTGCAAATGGTTACTATTTCGGTAGTGATATAGTTCAAAGATATTAAAATAATACATAGTATATTCCGGAATATCAATGCATCTTGTAAATATATATACAGAGGTTTTGACCATTTTTATCTAACTATAGAGAACCTTTGTTTATTACAAAGTGATTTGTAACAATAAAACTTCCCATCCCGTCTATTTAGTTTTCATGCAGTTTTCATTAAACAACAAGATCTTCTAAGTTAGTTGAGTATTTTTTGGACCACTGAGTAATAAAAGAGATAAATAGATAATGCAATTTTTAGTGTACAGTAAGATCTTATAAATGATTTGGGCAAAATTTGGATCACTATTTTAAAAAATAGATAAGCACTGTACTTTCTATTACACGGGAAAATCCTGTACATGTTTTTTATGTATTCTTTAAATTATTGCTGATAAGCAATGCAGTTTTCAGTACACTTAAAACTCTTATCGATAATATCTGGACCATATGTGAAAAATAGATAAAATAACAAATACAGAGTTGCTGGACTCAAGGGTGTTTGCAGAGTAACGTGAAACAAATTAATTTTGTGATTTTCAAACACAACATTCATCACTGTATAGGTCTTTTGCTATTTTATGAACTATGATAAAAGCTAGAAGACAGAATACAAAACAAACTGGAAAAAATAGCATAGATTGAAAACAACAGAAAGTTTTTTCGTTTAAACTACACTCATTTAATCATTTTTGAATATGTATTACTTCAAAATATTTTGTCTTTATTCGCTAATCACATGAAATACATATAAAATATGTTTATTTATTAGTCCAACTAACATTATATATTCCAATTTTTTGACTTTTTCCCTTTTGCGTAATAAATACTCAGTGTTTTAAGTGTTAGAATACTTAGTATTCCTTCCAAAAATCCATTTAGGTATACGATTAAAGTCAACTTTTATAATTCTTTCAAATTGGGTGGTATGCAAGTCAGTTGTGCCAAACAAGTATGAGTTACTACATTTTATTACAGTGACAATTCAAATCCTTTTTTTTTAAATCTTAATAAGTTCAGTAGTTAATGCTATCCTATTTGTTTATAAGTTTATATAAGCAAAGTAGCGATAGAAAAATATTAAAATTATGCTTTATATAACATACGTAAGCAAAAACTCCAGTGAACAACTTTGTCATTACTGAATTATATTTATATATATATATATATAATATACTGATGTATTTTCACATAATTTCATGAAGTTTTGCTCTTTGTCCTATCATCAGAGATATCTACATGGAAGAATTCGGAGTTTAAGCTCTACAGACAGGTACCCTTAAACCGCAGTTCTGGAAAAGCTATGTTAGAGAAATTTTTACAGTGTGGTCACATAAACAAGAGACACTTGAAAGCTTTCTTCAAAATGGGAATTCCCTAAGCCCAAATACACTGCTTCAGCTGTGAATGCGCAATAAGAGTAACAGCTAATGCCACTAACCGTTAAAAGTAGCCGCTTTAGGCGGCGGATGTTATCAACTGTTTGCCTTCCCTCTGTTCCGCAGTTAACAATTAGGGAAGCTGCTATGTCTGAACATAGGGGTTTCTGACTTGTTTATTTATCCAATCGTGTGTAAACAATCATAGTACCGCGAACCGGTGACGTTAAAAAATCCTTTAAGTTTAAATAATATCTTATAGATTATCTTAACTTAGATTAAAGCTAATCATCTTACCGAAAAATGTCCAATTATATTAGCTAAGTAAAGGTATAAAGCTATAAAAACACAAATATAAAGACTACAGTAAAACCAGGTTTTTCGTATATAGGTTCTCTCTGTGACGTGGGGTGAGTCATGATGAGTAGGTATTCTTCTTCTCACCAACATTTCTAAAGGGCATGATGCAACTCGGGACGAATTTAAATGTCCATTAGAGCAAAATCAGCTTCTCCGTGTTCGTTTTCAAGCATATTACGAATTTTAAACATGCACATGCTTTCGTATTGTAAAGTCGATATCAGACATAGGAATTTCACTGAAGTAATACATTAAAAACAAATATTATGTCTGATGGAGCGAATTAGCTTTTAAAGATATATTTGTTGTTTACAGTAATCACTCTTTATCAATAAGACATTTGCTTTTCGTGAACTATTGTGGTTTGTCTGTTTCCGGAATTTTTAGGTTTGGCGCGAACTTTGTCATCACTTCCACAAAACGTCATGAAACGGAATAAAATACATTCAAGAATAGATTAATTACACATGATATTATTGCATTTGTTAAAATTAAACAAGAACTTTTCTTGAAATGTTTTAAAATCTGAAGTTTTTTCCCTAAGAATAATTACCTGAAATTAAAGTCCCTTAATACATATGTACATAAAAAAACCTAGGTATCTATAATATGCCAAAATGTACTAATTCCAAATATTAAAAAAAAGTTTTTCCAAGTGCATTCAGTAGAATTGTCGACACAGAGTTATGAGTATTTTTTTTTTTATCCACCACCTCCTGTTAAATCAATAATTCCCCCCGTTGTTCCAGCAGTAGAGAAGGCAGCTAGTATGGCAGCTGTAAACATTAACAGAAATGGTGAACCTAAAGCTGACATTATTAGAACTGTTGCAATAATTAGTAACAAAACGAAAGTAGAATCAACGGTTTCGCTGAGACCTCCGTTGAACTGTCGTACATAAGAAGAACTCTCTTTGATTGGAAACTTCGTTGATTTAGTGTTCATGGCGAGCAAACTCAAAAGCAGTATTTCCCTTAAGTCGACCATTTCTGCAAAAAGAATAAACTTTTAATTTTAGAATATTTCGGGAAGTATCATATTTTTTTAAACACAGACAATAAAATACGTCATATCAAAGATTGTAATTCAACAATAACTCTCTTAAGTATCTGTAACTTAAAATATACGTATAATTAAGTGGTGATAACTACCTATATGCAAAGTTCATTGGAATTTTTATTTTATCCAAAAATATAATTAATAATTTATGTTCTTTGTTTAAACCAGTTTCACTGAGTCACAAAATGACAACTTAATTGTAGCCCATATTTTTATGGGTTACTTAAAACGTAGATTTGTTTTCTTAGACTGTTCAGTAAACGTATGTAAATTAACTATAAAATTGGATTAACCATAGGCTTCAAAACAAGGGAGCCAGGATCCCTCATCTACAATACACAAGGTTCAGCACTCATTTCACCTCTCATTCTAGATTTCAATAGGTTTTATCATTTTCATAAATTGAATAGAAATTTTGGGCTAAAATAATGCCTCAATGTAAATAGACATATTTTTAAGTGAATTTTATATCTGTGGATAAAGAACGATGTTTGATGTTTATTATTAAGCACAAAGCTACACAAAGGGCTATCTGTTCTCTGCCCAACACGGGTATCGAAACCAAGTTTCTAGCGTTGTAAGTCCGCAGACATATCGCTGTGCCACTGTTGGTTACTTATCTGTTATTTAGATTAGTGCTTCTCAACTGGGTGAATGGTTCACACAGGGGTCTTGTCTATTTTATGTTGTATTAATTGTTGTAATTTGATGTATATTAAATAATTTTTCATTCTAATTTAGTAGTTTTTTGTCTTGGGTGAATAAGCTGTAGTGAGTGACTCAGCGGTAAATCAGCAGGCTTATGATGTTTGTGCTTAAAAACGATAACAACATCACTTTAATAATCATTATAAGGAAGAATATCTTTCCGGGGAAAAAAAAGTTGATTTATTTTATCTTCACATGGATAGGAAAAAAAATCCTAAATTTTTTGTTACATAATGAAAACACTATTTATTATTTTCTCTTGACAAAATGGGTTTTTAATGAATGGGTCAGGCGTGGTATAGTGGCTAGTGATAGTTAAATCCTGTCAGATAAGAGTAGCCCAAGAGTTGATGATGGTTGCTGATGATTAGCTGCCTTCTATTTAGTCTATCAGCTCGCAGTTAGAGACAATTATGCACATATAGCCTTTTGTGCAAGTGTGTGCGAAAATGACAAAATAAACATTTAGATATTGCACATATATTCAAAATATTTCTTTTTCTCTATTTTCTCTTCATTCCTTTTTTTACGAGGCCAGGCATAGCGTGGTGATCAAAGCAATCGACTCGCAATCTGCGGGTCGCGAGATCAAATCCTCATTACCAAACATGCTTGTTCTTTTAGCAATGAGGACGTTATAATGTAACGATCAATAGTCAAGGAGGGAGGTAGAGGTCCAAGTGTACCTGATCTTCCCAGGTCACATGACCAAATACGACCAAATTAAAACTTCAACGGATTTTACAGAATGTGTTCCACATGCTGTCTTTCGAAACAAATTTTGGTTAATAGCAGGATTTTACAGCAACATAATCAGTCACGTATCTGAAATTAAGAAAATCTGCAAATCACCTATGATTTCAGACTTTTCGAACACCCTGTGTGTATGTCCTTTTTATCAGTAATTATCTTTGGTGAAATAAAAACAACAACATTTTGATAGTAATGTTATTGGTATATATATAAGAATAGCCAACGGATGTTATGAAATATCTCATATAAAGCTGATAATATTTTACGTATTTGGTATTCATAGGTGACAAAAATATCCTTAGTCGAGTATAAGCTAAACTAGCTCCAACAGACTTGTATCTATTTATTTAATATATCCTGTTGATTGACTTCTCAAAAAATAGTAGTAATATCATATCCTGAGTATGGACATTTTAAGTAAAGTATACAAAGGGTTTTAAAAGTCATTGTGTAAGAAAATCACAATGGGCGGGGCCAAATGTGATAGAAATTCACCTTGTTGCTTTAAGGCCAACAAGGAAAATGATAATAGCAAAAATCAGTTCAATAATTTTCTTGACGTTCTCTGAAGAAACCACATATACGTATTTCATGTTCAAGATAAAGCAGTACTAATAGCCATTTTCAACCTGCGTTTTGTTTGTAAGACTCAACTTTAACCTTGCCGGTATAAGAATCTTTTACAATCTAGTCAGGATAGCAAAATTGTTTGTCAGGCTTATTTTTTTCATGTCATCATGTTTTAATTTAATCATTCTGAATGTTGATAGACCATATCGGTACTTATACACATAGAACAAAACTGCTGTATTATAATATATTCCCCTCATGGCCCAGCGTTAAGACAGAGGACTTATAACGTTAAATATCTGGTTTTGATACTCGAAGTGGACACAGCATAGATAACCCATTGTGTAGCTTTACGCTTAACAACAAACAAACAAGTATAATGCATACGTATCTTTCCATATTTCATCTACTCTAGAACCATCAGAAAGTGCAATATTCACACTATTCACCATTTTTGTAATGTATGGGCTTGGCATGGGCAGGTGGTTAGGGCACTCGACTCGCAGTCTGCGAATCGCGGGTTCGAATCCGCGTCCTACCAAATATTCTCGCTCTTTCAGCCGTGGAGGCGCTATAAAGTGAAGGTTAATTCCACTATTCGTTGGTAAAAGAGTAGCCCAAAAGTTGGCGGTGGGTGGTGATGACTAGCTGCCTTCCCTCTAGACTTTCTGTGCTAAATTAGGGACGGCTAGCGCAGATAGCCCTGGTGTAGCTTTGCGCGAAATTCAAAACAAACCAAATTCTGAAGTATATACTTTACAAATTACTTACCTTTCAAAATCGAATTTCTAAAGTCGTTCTTTCTTGTTTATAAGAGAAACCAACTAATCCTACTGCAACTTACTTGTGTGTACCAAACAAATTTATATAGAATTCAAGTAATGGCTCTACGCATGTGCTCTACGTCACAATAAGTGACACTAAAAGCTATGCTTCATTTGATAGAAAGTGAAAGACATGAATTAGAGATCATTGTAACTGGTCTCTGAGATAATAACTTATGGTAAAGAGGTTATTAACACGTTGAGAACAGAACAGATGTGCGTATCAAATACTACATTTTAATGAGGACAATTAGTTATGCCAAGTATTAGTTGTTTTCTGAGATGATGGAGGATATAGATAACATGTAGTTTAGAATATTCAGAAGTGTAGTACTTAAAAGTGTTTTGAAAATGATTGATCTTTTTACGTGTAATACATATGCGTAACTAAAGAAGAAAACAAGATCTTCTTACAGAGATTCATTAGAATCTATATACGTGTATTCCAATGCCAAGTAAAGAAGTTTTGTATTTTACATATTATAGATCTCACATGTTAAACTTATGGCTCTAACACTTTTTAGAATTAGAACATAAATTTGTTAACACCGTTTCTTTATAAGATAGAGGAAAATTAATGAATAGATGAGTGGACTTTTAGTAAATAAAAAACAAAACACGTATGATGTTCAATGACGAGATTGACTGAATTTAATCAACGTGTTCTGTCTGCTTGGTATTTGTTGTACTTGATCTGAGAAAACTAAACATCTGACTGAAAACACATCTGTTATTTACTTGGTACATCTACTTACTTTGAGTTACATTTGCTTTTATTTCATTTATGAAATTGCCCCCCACCCCCAGTGGCACAGTGGTATGTCTGCGGACTTATACCGCTAGAAACCGGGTTTCGATACCCGTGGTGGGCAGAGCACAGATAGTCCTTTGTGTAGCTTTGTGCTTAATAACAAACAACAACATTTATGAAAAATTACTTTCAGCTATACAATACTCAAATAAACAACCTATCGTTTCACACACACACACGAAAGTAATTCAGTAAATGTTCTATTTCAGATTTGCCTTGACAGAACTCCTCTAACATTTTGTAATTCTATAGACAGTTCTTTATGTTACTTAAAATGACAAATGAAACAGAAATAGCTTATGCTGAATATAAATATTTCGACTGAGTTTGATTTGAACTTTATATGGAGGTTGAGTACGTTATATTGAAATGATTTTGGAGCCTTTCTACGCCGTTACTTTCCATGTCGCCAACTTATGGTCATGATCCATCTAGCGACCGTACATATTGACAGTAGTCCTGCAGCGTAATTTACATTGCAAAAGATTCACGTCCAAAGCACATTACTCCACCCTTGCTGGCTTTCAATAATATCTCTAGTTTGTGAGAACGATGGTTTTCCAGCAACCATCAACAACAGTCCGATCACCCAGAAATCTATAGACGTTTGATTGATTGATATGTCTTCGTATGGAATAGAAGGAATACTCGTTTTATTCTCCATCTGCTTGAGGTATATGTAATAGTTGAACTAATATGTCGTGGAAGCAACTTGCATCTATTTCCCAGACGGAAATACTTCTTGATGTTCCCAACTACTGCCTGGAGAAATGAACAGCTTTTGTCACTGACCTTTGTGTTCGTGGATTGTGAGCGCTGTTACAAGACACCGCACTTTGGGCGCAATACAAAATTCAGCTATACTAGTCAACCGTTCGAGCTACCATGACGACACGGTTAGTTCAACAATGACAGTAACTCCGTAACGCTTTATCGACTTTGTTGATAGTTCCAAGATGGACGTCAGGCAAAAGAAAAACATTTTCTGAAGAATTGGAATTCTAACATTTTTGGAAGATAAATGTAATAAAAAAATCGCTGCAAAAACACGATGTTTAAAGTAGAAAGAAATGTATATTATTTATCAATGTTCCGAGCAACTGCTTCTCGTCAGTCTTAATTTCATTTTCATATTAAGCCTGAGAATTAGTAATTGTTTGAAACAATAGAATGAATTTATTTCCATTTCAGTATCGGGTTTTTACATTGATTCTATTTTAAGAGAATAAAAAAGTTGTTCATCTACATTTACAGAAAAGTTTAAAATCACCAATTACAAGTGTCGCGTCCCTCATAGAAGCTGCCATATTGCATATTTCAATCTCAACACTCTTTGGGGGTGTTGAATGTATTGAGTCAACGTCGAAGCAATAACACAAGTCAAAGACCACGAAAGTTGTCATTAGGAATAGGGTGTAACCAAGCCGAATGTCAGCGTTGAATACTGGAATGCACCTTTTGCTTACCGTGGCTGGGAAACGACTTGTTACTGGTCTCTTTGTGGATGGTCCTTGTTTCCAAGGTGATCCATATTCCTTTATTTTCAAATATCATTGAGTACAAAGGATATCTCTGTCCTGGAAGTTCTAAATCTCCGGTCTGAACACATCTTTAAGATCTTAATATACGAATATTTTACATCAGAGAGGGCTATAGCATTCCCTTCCCATTAGCGATAAATTTTCGGTGGCATTACACTGCCTACGAAATGCCAAATAATGTCAAAATATAGATCTAATATATGCGTTCCACCGCGACATTATATCGGCTATGATTGTCACATGACTTGCTGATGTGCATGTTCAAAATCGTTTTAATATTACATACTCAACCTTCTAACTAATAAAGAAGCGTATTACCAGTGGATTTAATATAAATTGATCTTCTGTTCGCATGCATGTTGTCCACTTAACACTGTTAATATTTTGTATTACTACTGTTATTTTTTCTTATCAAAACATTTATTACTCATTTTCAAAACACTGATTAAAACACAGCAATCATAGGTAATAGAAATAACTAGATTATCATAACAGGAATTGCCATTTTAGTTTTTAAAGTTTGATTTATGCTTTTTGTGTAACATTTAAAAAACTGCACCACTCAACTGAATATATTTAAAGTATATATTTAAAGATCCTACGTAGGAATGTTATGTTCATTTTTTTTTATTCTTGTAAACTCCCAGTGGAGCATAGGGCCGTAACAACACCTCACCAACGGAAAGTTGTTGTTGCAGTTACTTGTAGCAGGTTGGTTTTTACGGGGTGGAGTTGCTAGCCCCGCGCCCAACCCTCCCCCTTTCTCACCCTGGACTTGGGACCAGGCAAAGGCGGAGGTTGGCATGTTTGGTGTGACGAGGATTCGAACCCTCAGATTACGAGTCGAGCGCCCTAACCACCTGGCCATGCCGGGTCTATGTTATGTTCATAGCCTACACTAACTATATGTGGCTAATAAATATTGAGTGGTATGTCTTCGCATTTGCAACACTAAAATCAGGGGGTCAATTCCCCTCGGTGGACACAGCAGATAGCCCATTGTGGCTTTGCTATAACAAAAACAAAAACACGTTGTCTTGAGTTGCAAATCTTTTTTAAAAGGTTTTTCGAATTTAATAACATTAACTGTAATGCTTCTCTTTTGTTCCTATCAAGACTTATGATATAATTTACTCTTTTCAAAACAATATTATCGATACTAAGTGACATTGTATGTCAATTCGTTTGCTTGTCTGTGAACTTATTCAATAGTTTTGGAGCTAGACCAAACTTGGCGGACGAACTCGGGATGGTCCCCGGTTTTTTATTTATGTGGTGTTGGTAGCCTTCCTTCCAAGGGTCGGGGAGTAAAACGTGCCCAGAAGGTGACGCAGGCATGATGAGGGCTTAAGAGTGAGTTTTTCGGGGTTGCTAAACCCGATTCTGGGGTCCAATTTTGTGTTCTTGGCCCCCCCTCTGGTTCATAGGGGTGCCATGCTAGAAAATGTCGACCAAACTAGACACAAGTTTCCTCTGTTACCACGGACAGGTTTCGGTATTAAATAACTAATAATATTGTGTTCTTAATCCTTACTTTGATTCTGGTTTGTAGTTTACTCATATAAAATAGATAATAATTGTACTTCACCAACTTAATCCAGTTCACACCGTAACAGTTGATATTCATGCAATTTAATAATATAAATAGCGTTTCAACCACTGCTATATCTGTCATGTCCAAGCTGGCCTGATGAGCATTGGTATTGGGTGAAAGGCCTCGTCGACACTGGACGTAGCAGATATAGTGTAACTGATATATATACATTCTTCTTTACTTTCATTCACAAGTTAAAAATATCTAAGTAATATCTATGCCGTAATAAGACTTTCATCGAAGTATAATCTGAAAGAAATCAAAATACAGTCTTGGCCAAAATGTTTGCACACTGTTCTATATTGATGTTATTTTCTACATGCATTGAGTAGTTATTGAGTAAGTACCCGTGTAGTAACAGAGAAGGTAGAGTGTGATTAAAAAACACGTACAAGTTGTTATTCTGGTCTGTTTAATAAGTTGTTTTGAGAATTTGTTCGTCAAAACAAACATACATACCTTATATAAAAGGGTGTACTTTTGGTATAATCTTTTCGAAATTGATTAACGCTTTGTTCAAACAATTTCTCTGTATTTGATGTAGAGTCATGCCTCGTCATGTGCCAGAAGTTATAGGGCATTAAATTGTTTGACTGTCCAGAAATGATATGAAGCAAGCGAACATTGCCAGAATAGAAGGGTACCACAACGCACTGTATCCAGAATCCTGAAATGTCATCGGACTACAGGAAGCGTTGTTCCAGGAAAGTTTACTGGTAAACGTCGAAAACTTACTGCCCGAGGTGATCGTGTTTTGATCAGGCTAACGTGTCAAAGTCGAAAGAAGTCTTGAAACACCTAACAACAGGAATGGCATGAACACATTAATTCCAGGATATCCAGAAGAAAAGTAACTAAGAGACTGAACAAGGTTATTTTGCGAGAAGGGCTATCTGCAAACCAGTATTAACCAGAATTTACCGCAATCATCGGGTTACTTGGGCAAGACAGCATGCCAACTTAGAGGTAGGACATGCCATCTTTTCAGATGAGTCCTATTTCAGGCTTATTAAAGCTGACGGTAAGATTCGTATTCAAAGTTTGCCTGAAGATCAGATGAGGGAAGACTGCCTTTCCCACAGGGAAATGTCATTAACGCCCCCTACAAGCATGAAATAGAGACGATATTTTTTCCATATGCTAGGGCAAGGTTTGGCAATTACTTTGTGTTCCGGGATGACATTGCCACAGCCCACAATCCACATATTGTACAGGATTGTCTCGACCAGGAGGACGTTACAAGATTGTCATGGCCAGTAAATTCTCCAGATTGTAACCCTATTGTGAATTATTGGGCAGAACAGATCCGGAAAATTGCTAACCATGACCCTAAACCAGCTACTGTAGTTGTGTAGCAGCGCCTTCTAGAGACAAAGTTTGGATGAATTCACTGTGTATTACATCAATAATCTCATCGACAGCATGCCACGTCGCCTTGCAGAGGTTATTAGTGTACGAGAAGGATCAACCAAGTACTGAATGTTTAATATGAACTGATTTAAGGTTACAGACGCTATTTATAATAATTTGATGTTATATTTTTATGTTTTGGTAAGGTTTTGTTATGATAGGTGAAATACTGAATTACACATCTTTCTACAGGTGTCTGATAAAATTGTTTGCTGTTCTAATAAATCGTTCATGATGTCCATAAACCTGTCTCATTATATAAAATACACATGTAGATGTTTAATAAAACATGCATTTCTCAGTTTGACAGTAATAAGTGTATTTGTATTCCATCTTAATAATAATAATGATCTTATTTGTTACAAAATATGCAAACAAGTGTAACCTATAACCTATGAAAGTATAATCTATTACCAGTGAAAGTAAAAACTATCAACTGTGAAAGTGTCACCTATCAACTGTGAAAGTGTAACCTATCACCTGTGAAAGTGTAACCTATTATCTCTGAAAGTATAATCCATCACCTGTGAAAGTGTAAACTATCACCCGTGAAAGTAAAAACTATCAACTGTGAAAGTGTAACCTATCAACTGTGAAAGTGTAACCTATCAACTGTGAAAGTGTAACCTATTATCTCTGAAAGTATAATCCATCACCTGTGAAAGTGTAAACTATCATCTGTGAAAGTGTAACCTATTAACTCTGAAAGTATAATCCATCACCTGTGAAAGCGTAACCTATCACCTGTGGAAGTATAATACATCACCAATGAAATTATAATCTGTGAAAGTGTAACCTATCACCTATGAAAGTATAATCCATCATCTGTGAAAGTGTAAATTATAATCTGTGAAAGTGTAACCTATCACCTATGAAAGTATAATCCATCATCTGTGAAAGTGTAAATTATAATCTGTGAAAGTGTGACCTATCACCTATGAAAGTATAATCCATCATCTGTGAAAGTGTGATCTATCATCTATTACCAGGCCTGTAACTAAGGGGGCATTTAGGGGTATTGCCCCCTAATATTAACTTCATCCTTACCCTAACCCCGAAAACATTTTTATATACTCTTCAACAGCACATCAATTTCTTTATTCTGCTTTGTTTTTATTGTGAAGGAAGTTATTTAATTGGGGTTGGTGAATGAGTGGATGGATAAACAGAAAAAAAAAACGAACTCGTCCCTATAAAAATTTTTTACTTTACAGGTGAAAAACTGACTACTGGCTTGCATATTGCTCGTGAAAGTATAACTTATTACCCATAAAATTATAAACATAAAATTATCTGATGAAGTATGATCTACTATCATCAGTGAAAATATAACCTATAACCCGTGAAAGTGTGATCTATCCTTGTGAAAATATACCCTGTTATCTATGAAATCCTGGAAGTATAACCTATCACCAAAGAAATTTAATCACTATTTCTTCAATCGATTTACATCATTTTATCTTACAAAGTGAAGTTTATGAAAAAAAGCAGTTCTGTCATGACCAATTATGAAGCGCATGCGTTAAAAACTGTGATACTGTAATACATGGGACTTTAAAATTAAGAAAGTTAATCTCGATATTTGCTTCCTTACTGAATGCAAGCTCCGACACGTCATTCCTAAGTTCCTCCATTTTAAATTATCCAATCGAAATCTACAAAATATTTTCTAAGATTTGATGTTTTATTTAAACACTGAGTCGTTTCTGATGCTGTTATAATGAAATGTACAGTATTTATAACACTATAGATAGATGACATGGAAGATATATTCGTATTTATCAAGAATGAGAATACTTTAATGTAATTACAGTAACTAATCCTCTTGCGGCTATGCATCATTTAGGCTCTTGATAAATATCATTATTTAGGCGTCAACTTACTCATCCAGGCAGTGAAGTCATAATTTGTTTGAAAACAAAGCATAATAGAAAAATACTTATTTTCCAGTGGATATTTTTACTCTAGTTTTACGCAAAACTTATTGTTAAGCCAATGATTTCAAGTAACATCAAGTATATTAGAAATGCATAAAGATGTTTGACACAAGAATGTATACAAGGTGCATAATTTAAAAACGAATTTTCATGTTGAGATAATTTCTACTCACCCGAATAATCCCATGATGTGTAAATATTTTGTAGTGTGTTGAGTTTTTCCAGTCTTTGAGAGTATAGAGATCTTTTTTTTTCTTTCAAAATCTTGAAAAACAAAACAAAAAACTACACATAAGGGCTGTTTGGGTATATTCGTAACTTAACTTTGAACTGACACACAATAGTGAAGGCAGCTAATCAACGTCTCCCATCGTCATCGCTTGGACTACTCTTGTCTGATCGAATGAACTTGTTTATTTTACCTTGGTAGGTAATTAGATTTTAAACCATTTGACCCTAAGCTCAAAAAAGTCCAAAGCCAAATGTTTAGTAACTTATGTTTCTCTTCACCCTGATCCAGATCTAAGGGTTCCTTGATTAGCTAATGGTACTAACTATACTCAATAGAGTAAATGTTACTTGGTGATAATATATTAGCTCAAGAAGGAAGAGGAAAGGTGACAAGAAAAAAGCGAATTAAAACCGCAAGATTGCGAGGTGACACCTTTGGGCAAAACATGATTTTGGGGGGTAGCACAAGTATGGGCGGGGATCAGTTGATCCAAATATCCTTAATTTTGTGATCGAATAATGTGTTTTGATCGTCACTTTTATAGCTCACCCAAACTCCCAAAGCGCGGATCGCGTTTCTGTGGCAACGAGATAGCGCTGTAAATCATCCTTTGATTTATAGTATGGGAACGCTAACCACTGGACTACGCCTGTCCTGATTGTATAGAGGATAATTAAATTGGATTTCAGAAACAATCCAGTTGTTGTGTGTCTACTAGTTATTTTATATTTTCCTCAGTGTTTGAATGTAAATACAAAGCTATAATTAAATTGTTACTGATATTTTCAGATAATATCATAATCTGTTTGGTTCTCTAACTTAGGAACAAAATATAAACAATGATAGTGTAATTTACATATGTGATTGTCTGAATCCTCGTTAAGTAGTTTGCAATGTGTATAACTTTAGAATTAATTACACTGTGCTGCAAGTAATACATTAAGTAATGTGCAATATATATATATAACTTTAGGATTACACTTTGCTGCAAGTATTACGTTAAGTAGCCATGTGTAAATATATTTAAATAGGCATGCATAGTTTAGTTCAATTGAATGTGTTATTTATAATAATAGTAGTTTTTTTCTTTTAAAAACATAACTATTTATAATGCTCCCTAAATAATAAAAAAATTAATTATAGTAATGGATGAGAGTGAAAAAGCTTGTAAATACACGACGATCCTTGTTTAATGTGGAGCATAATAAGGCCGTTTCAGGACTAACTTTAACAAATAAAAAATCGTTTTTGAGTGCTTGCCTTGGATTCAAATGTGCAATGTGCTTGACCAATCAGAGCGCTTAATGCAATTAGCGTCGGTAATCGCCTAATCGGTATTTCAATTTTCATTTGATACTCGGCAGTCTGGCACGTGCTTACTGTCAAGTTGGATGCGTCACCGAAAGCCGAAGTACCACATCTTAATCCTCGGGAGGAAAATAGTTGTTTCTTCATTTTTCGTTCTGTTTTTTCACCCCTTAAGATGTCTAAAGAAAAGACTGTCATTCACAGCTAAATTTAAATTAAGTGTGATTAATTATGCAAAAGAGCATGGAAACAGAGCTGCCGAAAGATATTTTGGTCCTCCACCAACAGAAAAAATTATTCTTTGCTGGCGCGAACAAGAAGAAGAAGAATTGAAAATGGTTAAAAGTGATTAACGCAATTTCCGAGGGAAAAAACAAAATGGCAAGATCTCGAAAATAAACTGTACGAATGGGTTATGGATCAGAGAAGGCAAGGAATATAGGTTTCTACGAATATGATAATTTTTAAAGCAAAGAGGATTGCGTGTGATAACAGTTTTGAAGATTTTACTGGTCATACATCGTAGTGTTATCGGTTCATGAAACGCAAAGGCCTAGTTATGTGAACTAAAACGTAAATTGCTCAAAGAATGCCCGATGAGTTTGAGATGAAAACTTGTGCTTTTCACAAGTATATTATACAGTTAAGAAAAAAAACTCCATTTGATGTTCCAAGCAATA
This sequence comes from Limulus polyphemus, assembly GCF_000517525.1. Lineage (NCBI taxonomy): Eukaryota > Metazoa > Arthropoda > Merostomata > Xiphosura > Limulidae > Limulus > Limulus polyphemus. The sequence goes on from NW_013666772.1 coordinate 208,394, forward strand.
GAACGAAAAAACGCATTATACAGTGGTGCTAGC
>NW_013666772.1:209158-211850 GCF_000517525.1 Limulus polyphemus
ACACTGTGCTGCAAGTACTACGTTAAGTAGCATGCGACTTATATATCTTTAAAATTACAATGTGCTGCAAATAATATGTTAAGTAGTGAGCAATGTATATATATATACCTTTAGGATTACACTGTGCTGCAAGTACTACGTTAAGTAGCATGCGACTTATATATCTTTAAAATTACAATGGGCTGCAAATAATATGTTAAGTAGTGAGCAATGTATATATATATATATACCTTTAGGATTACACTGTGCTGCAAGTACTACGTTAAGTAGCATGCGACTTATATATATCTTTAAAATTACAATGGGCTGCAAATAATATGCTGAATCTCTATAACCAAAAAGAAAACAAAAAACTAAAATTAAACAAGTTTAATTAAAATTTGTATAGTTAATAGGTTTAGTGTAATTTCGTATGCATATGACAATAGCGATGGGTATTTCAAGTAAGCTCTTTATATCTATACGGACAAAGAGGGCAACAAAGTAGATACTTAAAAACCGTATTTTTTTAAAGGAGATTGTTATATATTTCGAGTATTTTTAATTCAGTTTGAAAATATTTGAACTTGTGTTTTAGACACTAATCTGCATCTTAAGATGTGGTCCACATACTGCATACTAAAACGTGTGTTTTCAAACATCAGTTAATAAAATTTATTACTTATAATTTTCTAACTTAAGTTCAGGATTTATGTTAATATTTGAGACAATCACGTATGACTATATTTGAGTTTATTTTGAATATAAAGGAAAAAAGGGTTCTCCGTTAGTTAGTGAAATGCTTTCTTCTGTGACATTATGACGGTGTTAAGCCTTTCCGTATTGCAATTAATAATAGAACCAATACAAAATTAATTGTTTAATAGCTTTACCAGACTTTCTCAAACAAAAAATTTTATTAAACATTTTTTTTAAAGAAACATTCAACACAGTAACATGCGTTAGGCTGTAGTAGTTGAGGTCATACAAACATGAACTTAAATAGTTACGCCTAAATTTAAATTATTTCTATTCAGTGTTTTTTAGAAACGAAAGAAGAAAACACACACAAACAAAAAAAACTTAGATACTTAAACTTGCATACACTAGGTGGAGAATGAAACGATCGTCATTAAGGTTGCAGATGGTTAAATGTTTGTTTTTGTCATTATGTCGCCACCTAGCGGCTTCCACTTCTTCTACCATCTGTTTTGGCACTACCTGAGGTTAGAAATAATAATATTCAGACTCTCTGTTGTTGTTTTTTATAAAAATGAAAATCTCAAAAATTGTCGCGATGATCTTTTGGATACAGGATTCCTCTTTCTTGTTCTTTTTTTTTAACATACTGAAAATTTTGAGTAGAATTCTAAATCTATGAAATATTAAGTGATGTAGTTCGAAAGTGGTTTGGAATATTTTTCATATATTTTATAGTAACCGCATGTTCTTCACAGAAGCGAATAATGATATATTACGTTAGCGAAACTTGGCAATATTTTATGAATATGTTCATCATTTAATTTCATTCCAACTTATATAACTCTACGTATTATTAGTGAATAATATTGGCATTATATAATGTGTACGCTAAGATATAATAGCATAGACAGAAGGTGCATGTCTTACTTGTTGCTATATGCCATTGACTATATGTGTCCTGAATGTTGAAATATATCAGATTGCAACAAAGATATAAAAACGACTTGCTTATTTCAACATTACTGGATGGAATACAAATAACACACATCCCTCTCTTCTATAGTGTGTATTTTATATTCACAAATTGTTGACATTAAAAAAACAAACAATATAATTCGGACATTCTAAGATGGTCAAGGTCATGTGCTAAATCCACACCTAGGTGTTACTTTCTGTAACAGGGTCCGGTCCCGGAAACTGCCTACTGTCTCATGGGAGAATTTAAGTGTGTCCTACTTTACCTTGTGTTTGTGAGACTGTTCTAAAAACGTCACATAGAGTGGAGATATTTCCGGATTCTTGTGATCTAACTTATGATTGGTCAGCTAAAGGGGCGTGCACAATGGGGTCAAGCAGGGCCACGGTCTTCCCAATAACTCTGTGCATATGACTTTAGAATAGAAGAGACAAAACAAGTTATATTATTGCCGTAGGGGTAGTAAAATGATAAACAGTGATTATTATATTTTTACTAATGTACCTTAGTAAAATATAGACTTCTATTTCTATTGTTAAAGTTCAAATATGCCAAGTTATTTTAATTCATAAGATTCAAGATATGGAAGTCAGAGTAGTGTCGGTATCGTTAAAGCCTGTGCTCAAGCAAGCTAATGCAACACAGATTATACAAATCAGTTAAAACTACACCAAACAGTGTCCTGTACTTTACTATAATTTGAGAACTGATTAATGTGATACATTGTAAGTAGTTATATACGTTTAGCAGTATATGTGTAACTATGAAAACTGTTATGAAAATTCTACTTTTGACTACAGTAATTACTCTACGAAACCAAACCTTCTTAAACGGTCTTATAACATTTCATTGGGCGTGACATGGGCTGGTAGCTAAGGGAGGGGGAGAGACATTATAAACTGACGGCCAATTCTGTTTGTTTGTTTTGTTTTTTGAATTTCGCGCAAAGCTACACGAGGGCTATCTGCGCTAGCCGTCCCTAATTTAGCAGTGTAAGACTAGAGGGAAGGCAGCTAGTCATCACCACCCACCGCC
>NW_013666772.1:212573-225838 GCF_000517525.1 Limulus polyphemus
CGACCCTCAGATTGCGAGTCGAGCGCCGTAACCACCTGGCCATGCCGGGCCGCCGACCAATTCTATTATTCGTTGGCAAAATATTACTTCAGAATTAGGGATGACTAGTACAGATAGCTCTCGAATAGCTTTGGGCGAAATTCAGCAAACAAGAAAAAAACAACAACAATTCCATTGCAGATAACCTGTTATTGTTTAAGATTACATTAACACATTTTTTTGTACGATAAATTACGCAGTTTGATACGCCTAAAAAAACTGAAGGATTTTTTCTTCAAAGGCACCAAAAATAAAACAAATTAATGTTCTTGTATTAAATTCTACATCAATACAACGTAAGTATTACAAGATTAATTCATTTGTGTTATATTTTAAACTGCAATAAAGGTCGATTAATTAACGCAATACCAGATCCTATAGCAACAGACAAGCGACGCCAACACAGGCGATTTTGTCACGAATAAGAAGTACTATATACTATTTTAAGTTTTTGCTGTAACTAGTGATTGCTACATCACAGACAAATTGTTCAAGTTACTTTTGAATAAAGACATAGCCTTCAGCGGATCTAATTTTGGAACATATGTAAGATTTATTTGCCCCTTGTTGGCTCAATAGTAAACTTGAGTGCAGTGGGCACAGCGTAAATAGCCCATTGTGTGCTTTGCAATTAAATACAAACGCACAGACGTGAAACTTATTGAAATAAATCGGCTTACGAAACAATTTCACCATTGGATTGAGTGTTATTTGTAACGCTTTTGTATGTGCCAATATGTAGTATAAATAGATGTTAGTGTATAAACTCCCAATAGTTTAGCGGTAAGTCTGAAGGCTTATAACGCTTAAAACCTAGTTTCGATACCCGTTGTTGGCACAGCACACATACAATATTGTGTAGCTTTGTATTTAACAACAGACAATTAATGTATGAAAATATTTAAGAAAAAAAGTGTAAAATTATTATTTTATATTTGTAGAACGGTAGAAAATGAAAGATAGTCTCAATTTACTCTCAAATATATATATTATAAGAAAAGTTTTAATTTATATTCACATTAAACAAAGAGTAAAGTAAAGCTGCTGCCAATACGGACTTTTAAACAGAAACTGCTATCTTAAACGTAAAGATCGATGATACTGAGTTATCAGTGACTATTACTCTTTTATGTGTGAGATTTAATGATCATGAAAACATTAGCTTACCAAACATATGTTTGTTATACGTCCTTTATTACCCTAGATTTATATTACTATATAACAATCCTACTTTATGATATTAAAAATTATGAGAACGTGAGCTTACCGAACATGTGTTATATGTGTTTTATAATCCATAGATTTATATTACTATATAACAATCCTACTTTATGATTTTAAAAATTATGAGAACGTGAGCTTACCGAACATGTGTTATATGTGTTTTACAATCCCTAGATTTATATTACTATATAACAATCCTACGTTAAGATTTTAAGGATTGTGAAAACGTGAACTTACTGAACATGTGTTATACGTGTTTTACAATCCCTAGATTTATATTACTATATAACAACCCTACGTTAAGATTTTAAGGATTATGAAAACGTGAACTTACTGAACACGTGTTATAAGTGTTTTATAATCCATAGATTTATATTACTATATAACAATCCTACGTTAAGATTTTAAGGATTGTGAAAACGTGAACTTACTGAACATGTGTTATAAGTGTTTTATAATCCATAGACGTATATTACCATACAATAATTCTATGTTAAGATTTTATGAGTGACGTCCAGTATCACAGCATTTGCTAAGAGGAGTATAATACTTTCAAGTTGACACCTGGATCTTAACTATCTGTTAAGTTACTTTATTAGAATCTTCGTCTAATTTCAGGATGGACTATATTTCGCTCCTTAAAGCCTAGGATAGGTCTAGTATAAAGATTACACAAGAAGCTGATAAGTGTCTTGTTCTATCCACGCCCAGTTGTCAATGAATAGATCTGAGAGCGATTCGAAAAAAAATAGCTAATTCAACATTCAAACTCGTTCGGAAAATATTCAATTGGATTGAAAGTAAAAAGACTGTCAAGAAAGACGATAGAAACGGTACCATGTTCTCCAGATCAGTTGCTGATGATTCAAGAGACTGTTAGACAGTTATGTATGTTTTCTCTATATCCAAATGTATTTAGTTTCAGAAAGTAATTGTACATATCACTCGGTTTTTACGTTAATTTTGTAACAAACAAAATTAAATATCTTTGGGAAATGCATATCAAATGTGACTAGGAATAGATATTAACATTTGGAACAAATTTTCAGCTTATAAAATTGGAAAAATAATTTCTCAGTAGCTAACGACATATACTGTTTTCAATCAAAAGACGGATTAAATAGTAGTTATACATTTTGAAACCCAGATTTTGAAGGAATACTTAGAAAATCTCATCTGTATGATTGTTGTTAGGAGTTAAACTTTCCAGATCACTTGTAACTTAAAAACCTTTGTATCTAAATCGTTCTCTGGAAAATGAGGAGATCTCTTGATCTAAAGCTGTATTAGGGTCTTCTTGAAGCATTAGAGTAAAGAAAAATACACTCTATTTATACATGGCGGTGCACAATTCTGTTCACAGCCATAACTGTTTCCAAGACCTGCCCTTAAAGGTGTTCGGAATGTGCACCAGTGATGCCAACACAATGTCACAAGAGGATTGTTTCTCGCGTTTTTGCAAGGTTAATGACATCCCAACAAATTATTGTACCAAAATAATAAGAGAGTTATTGAAACACAAACATAACTTAGAAAAATCATTAAAAGGTTTGGACCATGGTATTGAAACACAAACATAACTTAGAAAAATCATTTAAAGGCTTGGACCATGGTATTGAAACACAAACATAACTTAGAAAAATCATTAAAAGGCTTGGACCATGGTATTGAAACACAAACATAACTTAGAAAAATCATTAAAAGGCTTGGACCATGGTATTGAAACACAAACATAACTTAGAAAAATCATTAAAAGGCTTGGACCATGGTATTGAAACACAAACATAGCTTACAAAAATCATTAAAAGGCTTGGACCATGGTATTGAAACACAAACATAACTTAGAAAAATCATTAAAAGGCTTGGACCATGGTAGTGCGCGAATTTTGTATCCTCATGATTTTGTCTGCCACAGAATTCAAGAAAATGGGTTGCTTGATTAATCCACATCCGTGAAGTTGATTTGACCTGCATATGTAAAACCTGAGAAATATAGATCCATAAGAGTCTGTTAATACGTGTTATTTGTAAACTACAATTTTAAATTTCAGAGTTAATTGTTTGGTTCTCATTACAAGTAGCCAATTTCACGAAATCACAAGTTAATTTGATTGTCACACAGGTTAACAATTTCAAATTTAACTCTTTGAACACCAGTCCACATAAAATTAAATTTACACTTCATTGATTACTCTTATTAACATGACTAATCACTTTCTGTGTGTATATAGCACGTGTTACTAGTAAAACTGGATGTAAACGTTATGTGAAATGTAATAAAAAAAAACTCATAAATACGATGTTAAAAAGGAGCTTTGCAATTATAATTCTTTTGAATAGGTTTTAGTTATTACGGCTATAACCGCTATAATGTTAAAGTCGAAAAATGATCAAAATTATTTTCATAAAACTTTTGTCAAAATGAATAAAAACCGAGTGGATATCGTGCCAAGGTCGGCGTTTCACTGAACAAAAACGCGCTCCGCACTCTGGGGTCATGCGTGTGCTGTAAAAGGTGACAGTCAAATCCCGTTATTCGGTTAGAGTTAGCGGTGGGCGATGTTGACTAGCTTCTTTTCCTATAGTCGATCAGATCAAAATTAAAGACAGTTATGAGTTGTGTATTGCAGTGCAAAAATTCTGAAACCAATGAATAATGAATAAGAAAATTTCCATGGTACGGATGTTAAGTTTCAAGGCCTAAAGTTTCAGTTTATAAAATTATATGTTGCTTAGTTTAATTGTGGTTTCGTTCCTTGGCTTGTTTTTAGAACAAAGGACTATCTTTTTCTTATTTGACTTACTTTCTTTGTTTTTCTTTTTTTATTTGTAATAGGAAACAAACATACGTTTTCTCAGTAGCTTAATTTAAATCGCGGTATTCATATTACTATTTATTCAGTAATTTATTGGAATAAATCTTTGAACCTAAAATGCTAAATATGATTTGCTCTTCTTACACCCTAATATTTAGTTTGATTTCACTCTGGTGATGAACAACATGTGAATTCCTCGACTGAACAAAGAATAAGGCTTAGGTAATCGTAGCAGTAATATTTTGAAACGTTTAAATGTATAAAGAAAATCTGAGTGTAAACAGAGCGAGGCTAAAATAGATTCAGTGTTTTTAACTTGAAATTCATAATACGTATCGTTACATTTTTCAAAATTAAGTTCCATGAGGAAGCTAAATTTGTTCACTTTCTTGCCGGTAGGTTTTCAAAACTTAACAAAAGGAATTTAAAATACTTCTACCATAAATACATACATATATGTTTTTGACAATAATTGATTGAAGTGGTTTTTATTGAGTGTTTTACGTCATGGTACAAACATCATATTGATACAAATATAACATTAAACTTTTTGTTTATAAAGCGTAAACAAATCGCTAGTGAAATAAATATATAAATATTTCAGGTCACGTTCTTATTTCCGACCTGAAAACTTTTCAATTGATGAAATAAAATTGTGAAAATAATTTGCTAGCTTTTCATCAAGTGCGGGATTAAACTGATGTATACTCCTTTTTCGGCCAGTAACATTCGTTGTTTGTAATGTAGAGAGATTAATTCCCAAAAGATTTAGAATAGGTGTTAAAACAGCTGGTGCTAAAATTATCAAAGGAATCAAAAAGATGCCTAGCCAGACTAGGAGAGCGATGGGGATAAGAGGAATTAAAAGAAGTGTCCAAGGATTGATGATTCCAATTCCTGGTATGTATGTGTATTGGTTTCGCTGAAGGTCCGCTGAACTACCAGAGAGTCCTCCTCCGAGGAAATCGTTACCAAAACTTGTACCAAAACCTCCTGAAAACCCTCCTTGTGGAAACCCGGCTCCATAACCAAGGGAATCAAAGCTATCCTCATTTAGCCCTCCTGTAGCATAACCACTCTGCTGGTAGTCGCAGGCAACGAGGGATGCCACAACTAAAAAGATGAAATAATGAAGTATGGCCATGCTCCAGATGTGGGTGGTAAATACTATTTGGCACCCGTCTGTCCTGGTATGTAATGACTAACTGTAAAACGAAATATTTGAGGTTAAGTTAATCTAGAATACACAATAAAACATGAAATAAGTATAAATTTATAACTTATTTTTTAAACAAGCAGCCTCATCATACTAAACATAGGTTCTAAATTTATATTTTAGTTGGAAAAGCTATTTTATTTTTAGTTTATTTATCAATATCGTAAATGTGTTATTATATGTTTTGTTTTAATTATTATTGATATTGAACATTATGATTATCTGTGCATAAATATTAAAATAAAGCGCTTGATTTATAGATGTTTATAAAATGAGAAAACGAAGAACTTATATAACACAATCTATTAAGCCCACATATACACACGAAGTAAATTTCATCTCTATATATGAAACTATAATATTTATTTGTTAACTTCTTTTCTTCATCAAAACATGAATTTCAGTGAAGAAAATATTATTTAGTGGCCTAATCTATTCTTCCGTTCGCTATTCTCGACGCAACAGACTAGTTTCGCCGAATTCACGGCTTGTCAGTGCTGTTTGGAAAAGCGAAGTGAGTAAATAAAGTAGGCCTCATCTAGTGGTGGAATGTAAGCTGTTTCTTTGGTTTAAAATTTATAATACTTTACTCACAATTGATAACCTAAAAGACCTTTGGTTATATGTAGTGAGTAAAAGATTATACATCTAAGTCAAACTATAATGTTTTCGAATTGCTTTGGTCCTTTATTGACTTGTCACTTAAAATTGAAAATGACAGAATAGTGTGCCACAGAAGAATATTATTCTGTTATTTGTGCCTAAACTAGCAAAAAAAAAAAAACAAACAAAAAAAACAAACAAAAAAAAACGTGATCCTAACACTGATTGTGAAAAGTCTATATAATTTATATAATGCGTATAATTCTTGTATTTTTTCTTCAGTTCTCTTGGTAGTTACAACGCTCGACATGCTCACTCTTTCAGCCGTGGGGACGTTATAATTACAAACAATTCCACCATTCGTTTATAAAAGAGTAGCTCAAGAGTAGGCGTGGATGGTGTTGACTATCTGCTTTCCCTCCTATCACTGATAAATTAGGGACGACTAGCGCGGATATCCCTTGTATAGCTTTGCTCGAAATTCAAAACAAACTTAACTTTTTTGTGTAATTGTTGACTTTGCTGCCATCTTTTGACAATTATATAAAGTATTTCTGCTACTGCGTTATTTCGAAACTGATAAAGTAAAAAAAAAAAGAGTAGTAAAATACTTCATTTTGAAAACCAACAAGTGAATAAACTCGAAAATTTATAAGAAATGATGGAAAAAAATTGAAATATATATTTGCTATGTTTCTAAAAAAGTACAAATATTTACATTGTTTCAATGTAAATTGTTACCCACCGCTAGCAGCAAAAACAGTTATTCAGATTTTTAGGCTGTGTAATTGTATCAGAATTTCATCATATATTAGAAGGTGATATGCATATATAATACTTAAGGAAGCCCTAATCGTGCTGTTCAATTAACATACAATGTACAAAATTTCTGTCTTTAGGCTAGAAAATTGAATAAGTAAGTGATAAAGGAATTTTTGTTTTGGTTGTATCAGAATTTCATCACATATTAGAAGGTGATATACATATATAATACTTAAGGAAGCCCTAATCGTGCTGTTCAATTAACATACAATGTACAAAATTTCTGTCTTTAGACTAGAAAATTGAATAAGTAAGTGATAAAGGAATTTTTGTTTTGGAAGATTTCGTTATGTAACAAAGCAACATTTGTGTTCAGTTTTACCACCCGACCATTGTACTGAGTAATAATGTAGGCTAACATACACCCCATATCTGTATCAGCAAAATAGTTATTATTAGAAACTACTTGAGCACAACCATCGTTAATTTTGAGCTGACAGACACAACGTCAACTAATGGGATTTGGCTGTCGCTCGTAAAGTGCATTCACGGTTTCAAATCGCGGAGCGCATTGTTATGACAACGGGATGCGAGCCACGGATTTGTTTGTTTGTTTTGAATTTCGCGCAAAGCTACACGAGGGCTATCTCCGCTAGCCGTCCCTAATTTAGCAGTGTAAGACTAGAGGGAAGGTAGCTAGTCATCACCGCCCACCGCCAGCTGTTGGGCTACTCTTTACCAACAAATAGTGGGATTGACCGTTACACAGCTGAAAGGGCGACCATGTTTGGTGGGATGGGGGATTCGAACCCGCGACCCGCTGATTACGAATTGAGCTCCCTAGCCACCTGTCCTTGCCGGTCCCCACAGATTTGCAGTTCGAGTACGCAAACCACAAAACAACGACCTGCTAAATACTTCTCCTATAACAACGAGTCCAATGAACCAGTACACGTTAAGTTGAGATAGAACATCCGCATTAAATAAGAATTAACCACAATTAGTTGACGTTAATTCCTCTGTTATTGTCTTCCTAATTATAAAATAGCTTTCCCGATATTATGTGGAGAAAAATGATTCCGTGAATTCATACCCTATCTGAATATATATGTAATACTATCATCTACAGATAAACAGGATACATATATATAAACCACTAAGTTCCCTTATAACTTAATAAATTGTCTTAACAATAGTATGTTTTAAAATACCCTATGTATTTATGAGCTTTTTATGTGTAATTCTTAACATAAATATCCTAAGATTCTATTATTAAAATAAGTACTTTGGTTATTATCGAATTTTGATACTACTTATGACTTATTACTCGAATCAAAAAATTGTAATTCATAATTATAGGGGAAAACACATTGAATTATGGGAAGATGTAGTTTTTAATCAGAGAAGCTTTCTAACTTTAATTTATTATTAAAATCTATATGAAAACTAAACTGGTTACGGGTATAAATATCACCAGGCGTTCATAAATATCTAAAATAGAAAGATGAACCAGTTCACATGAACAATATCGCATCTATTAAGATGTGCTTCTAAAGCTTATATATCATGACTAGAATCATTCAAGACTTAACTATTAAAATTTCTGAATAAATAATTATTTAATTTAACGAATTCAGAACTTGAAGTCTAGAAATATGACACGTCTTTCAGAAGCATAACGTACTTATATCTGATAGTCTTTGACACGGCAGACTGATCTCCATGTGCTACAAAAACTACTCCGTTGGAAGTTCACACAAATTCGGACTAAGTCTGTTGAAACGTTGACTGCTCTGATGCTATTCCAAGTTATTATTATCTGCGCTACTTGATTATATCTATGTTTATCGTTTCCACGTTATTACATCAGTTAACAGAATTATCTAACTTTATGTGGTTCAGTAGTGTATCAGTTCCTGTTATATTGTTATTAGTAACTACGTTAAAAGTGTATTAGTACAGTTGAGCAAGTTTCATGCTTTTGACCATTGTGTTATAAAGTGTTATAACTAAATATATCTTACGCTTGTTAAAAATAATCATCTTTAAACCCAAGGTTATGTTAAAAATAAAAAAACTAATTATGTTCAGAAGTCAGTGGATTTATGTACATTACACATGGATATTATTAGGCTATTATATTTGAAATAAAGCTCATAGTTCACTGGTGCTGTAGGACTATACTCCACGTTTATTTTAGTGATTATTGATTACATATCACAGCAAACAATTTCACCATAATCTGTAATGAGAGAAACATTAGATAATGAAAATTACCGTATCGTTTTGTGCTTGTCATGTCAGACTCATTGGTAACCATTTTATGTAAGATATGAAGATATCGTTACGACAGAACAACATTAGACAGACAAATACTGATTAGGTTCCCAAAATTATATAACGCCCCTTATTATAAGTATTATGTTTGTGGTCAGGAATTAAAGAGTAATTCATAGAAGTTTTTTCAAGGCTTAAATGTTTAACCTATCTTATTACGAATCACTTTTTCATTTAATATTATTTCATTTCACCAACTGGACTTACCTGGCAATTCGATAAGAGGAAAATATAGCAAAGGAATCTCTTGAAAACGGAGATACGTAAGACAAACCGATATTGATGTTCGAGAAGACTGGGAAACATTTTATATAGGAATAAATTTTGTGCCCAGCCCACTATGTTCAATCACCTGTGATCTATAGGTCAGAGGGTATGTGGTCCTTCAGGTCATATTTACTCGAATCTGAATTTGTATATCAGTAAGGTGGAAGCTGCAATACGTGGAAAGTAAATGATCCCGAACATTCATATATACGAACTGTGAAGCAAAACACACCCCTGTAAGTTTCGTCTCTGACTTAGTGCTGACATAGAGGTCGTGATTGTTGACCTTGACGAAAAATATTACCCACTTAATTAACTTCTACGCTAAGAACAACGTAGCTGTTCACTGAAACAAGGCACTCCATGTTCTCAAGCACGAGAACTATCAGAATCGTGTCTGTAGGGTAGAACCGATAATCTGATAATCTATATATTAATTAAATCCGTCTGAGTTGTAACCAAATGTAATCATAACAGCATAAACACAGAGATGGTATTCTGTCATTTGATGTGCTAGTAGGAACCTATAGAAAATGCATTGAAATGGGCATACTTGTAACACTTGTAAATAATTTCAACTTTGTAATTTCAAATTCGGTGATAATTACAACACCCTATTGTACTTACAAGATATAATGTAATACAATAACGGATATCACAGCATGCGATCACGAGATCTATCCTTTATTCTTTCATTCCTCATAAGAGTGATCTGGGGATCATATGATGCTCTTACACGGTTTGAATACAACTTCATTATACAAACCAAACTCCAAACTATTTTTATCTACGGGAGTTTTATTGTGCACTTAAAATACGTAAGATATTTACACATTATCTCAAAGCAATTATTGTTTTATTATTATTACACATTAAAACAGAATTTAAAGGAATAACGCATAACATATATAAATTAGCTCATTCTTGAACCAAAAAAAATTATTATATAAACAAACAAACACGAGACTGAAGCATTTAGATGTCTATGAAAATCTGATTCAAAACATCGCCGAGTAACGTTACAATAGTCTACTATAGTTATATATTTAGTAATGTGATAAAACAAGATCATTAAAATATATATTAGTAGAAAATGTTACAAGTTTTTATTGGATTCTAATAACGATGTCATAAATTTAACTATTAAGGTTGTTTTATTCATTATATTTGATTTATTTATAATATATATATATATATAATTATTTATGTATATTTAAAAAACGTAACAGTGTCACAAAAACACTGGGTTCGGAAATCAAAAGAATATAACTGAAAATACTTTTCTTTGCATTATCAAGTAATTTATACAATGGCAACAACAAACAAGGCAGAACGTGACTTTCCTGTAAGTATCACACTGAACTTTTTGTCGTATATTTTATAATGTTAACTAATTATCTCTAGTGCCCCCCAGTGGCCCAGCGGCATGCCTGTGGACTTACAACGCTAGAATCCGGGTTTCGATACCTGTGGCGGGCAGAGCACAGATAGCCCTTTGTGTAGCTTTGTGCTTAACTACAAACAAACAATCATATCTAGTAAATCTGAAAGGTCAACTTCTAATCTTCAGGTATACCAATGTTGAACTTATGGTCTTCTTTTAGAGGTTTACTACCGTATTATGTAAAATAACTAATGAACGTTATCAACATGACTCACTCTAAAGCCTGCCTCCCTATGACAAAGCGGTATGTCTGCGGACTTACAACGCTAGAAACCGGGTTTCGATACTCGTGGTGGGCAGAGCACAGATAGCCCATTGTGCAGCTTTATGCTTAACTTCAAAGAAATAAACTCTACAGCCTAGTTTTATCTGATAACTATATCAAGAAACCGAAACATTAATATTTATCGTCACATTTTGAGGGATTATACGTAAAAAATAAATATTAGAATACACATATGGCTTGCATGTTATCTAATCAGTATTTCCAATGAATGAATTACAACATGTTATTCAATGCACCACGTAATTAAAAAAAACCCGCCAGATATATGTTTGTATAGCACTCTAGTAGTTGTAAGCTAATAAGTTCATTAAACAAAAAAAATACCAAATGGTTATGTTCACTTGCAATTTTAACTTAATTAGAAACCCCCAGAAACTCTGCGGTAAGTCTGCAGGCTTATGACACTAAAAATCGGGTTTCGATACTCGTGATGAGCAGAACACTGCTTAAATATCGGTATGCTAAGGTGATTATATGGATAATTTAGTGACAGGAATTTCTAAAGTATTGGGTTTGACTTACATGTAAGTTCAATTTTATACACTGCCTTATTTTAGTGCTCATCGTTAGAAGTGTTTTTGGTACTGGTTGTCTGTGATAAGTTTAGAAAATCTACTTTAAATGCTTTTCATTCATCAATACTGAGCTATAATATCGCATCTAGGATTTTACTTTATCGGTGTACTTTCAAAATTGTTTTCAATTTTCAATATATAACACTTTTTTAAATAGAAATGAACTACTTACTTAAGAATACTTATTAAGTACGGAAATTATTTACCTTTAATAAATTTGTTTGTAGTTAAGTACAAAGCTACACAACGAGCTATCTGTGCTGTGACCACTACGGATATCGAAACCCGGTTTCTAGCTTTGTAAGTCCGCAGACATATCGCTGGGCAACTGAGGAGCGCCTTTAATAAGATTCTGTTCTCTTTGAATGATATAAAATTAAGCACTACACACGTATGCAGTAATTATGCAATAAACATCTTAAGGTTTTGGTATTTGTTTTTCAAGAACATTTAAACGACAATGTCCAACTTGTAAAACCGTTTCAGTTAGAAGTGATAGATAAACCTTTATCTGTAAAGCAGGAGACCAAGAGGACACCATGTATGTAAACGTTCCATTAATCCCTTAGTGTGTATTTATCTTAACTCAAGCTGAAAGAGAAGCAAGAATGGTTTCAACAAAGGAAATATTTATAATAACACAAACTTTACAACACACCAAAAGTTGACAGTGCTTCAACACCGAGGTCTGTCTGTACCCTTATTTTGCGGACGAGGGATCAAAGTTTTGAGAGCATTTTGGATTGTCGACGTTGCTGTTTATAGATATACGTTCAAACTCGTAGAATAAAAGAAATAACACAACACCAGAACGATCGGCAAAAAATATAAAAACAAAATCTGAACTTTATTCAAATGAATTTATTTAATCAATTGAATTTACATGAGAAACGCATTGAAGTGTAACATGTTCTAGCGCTAAAACCAATACAACAAGTGTTGAACAAGTAAAAGATTGTTATAGTTTAAGGTAGTAATTACGAATATCCGGAATGGGTAACAGTGTAAAGAATTAACAAATGACGAGAAGGATAAAAACTATGTGAAATGATAAAGAGTATTTTCAATTTTTCTATTCAGAAATGTATTCAAAATGATGTATCTCAATATAAGATTTCGTAAGTTCTTAATGCTATTTCTACAAGTGGCAACTTCCACTGACGTAGCCTTGGTAATAGAAATCTTGTCAAATATTAACACTTTCTTTCTCTGTCACTAGTCGCAGTCTTTTGCATAACATAAGTTCATCGAAAGTCAGTAGAAACAGATCTCTGAGTTAAAGCAAGAGTCTGTTAAGTAATTCATTTTTTTCCTACCAGGGCTAACAAAAGATCTTTACTAGATTTCTTCGTGTTCTATCGTTATAAAATTATTGTTAATATAATACTTAACCTTGTGTTGATCTTTATTATTATTAAAGAAGTGTTTCAGAGAGAAAATCGTTTTGTTCTTTTTTATTCGAATGCAGTAAAAAGTACTATTTGGAATGAATTGGTAGTGAATATTGCTGTGATTCAATAATTAGGGAAGAAAGAACTTATTTTCCTTCTATCTTTTTTTTCTTTTTTTTTGGGGCCCGGCATGGCCAGGTGGTTAGGGTACTCGATTCACAATTTGTGGGTCGCGGGTTCGAATCACCGTCACACCAAACATGCTCGCCCTTTCAGCCATGGGGGCGTTATAATGTGACGGTCAC
>NW_013666772.1:225891-233472 GCF_000517525.1 Limulus polyphemus
AGCTTTGCGCGAAATTCAAAACAAACAAACAAACATCTCTTTTTTTTTTATATTAGTCGTTCCTATAGTCAGTAGACCACTGACCAGTTTTCAAGGAGGAGATGAGTAAGAAGTCTTCATTTATGAACATTCCTTGGGAACCTGTGTTACAAACTTTTCTAAATTTCAAAAACTAGAATGTTTATAATAAATTTGATTTGTAGAAATGATATCACAGTTGAAAAAGTACGTATAAAAAAAGTGAAATATTGCAGCATATACAGCTTTAGTAATTGTGTTAATTTGATTAATTAAAACAATTAGATAAACAATAAAAAACACCAGATTTTGTTGTTGGCATTTTTCTACTGTAATATATTCATTCCATGTTTTTCTAGAACAAATTCAAAGAATGGCTCAAGTTCGCAATAAAACGAATATATTTCATTATTTTATGTTAATTAACTAACTGTTTGGTTATTTAAGAAGTTTTTTTTCTATTTTGCATTTCAAATTAATAATTGATAAATTAAATATTAATTGAAGAATGGTAGAAATCTACTGTATATTCTGGAAAAATTATTTCTATGTCTTGTGATATTATAGACCATCAAACATTTTTTTTTATATATGAATATATTTTAAAGTTAAAAAGTAATTATCAAGACTTGAACTAAATCAAAATAGTGGAAAAATAACTTAAGATATAAAACAAATATATTTATAACTTACGTGTAGGAAATAATATACCTGTTTCGCGAAAAAAATTATAATTTTATAAAACATATTCAGAATAGCTTTTTTGATAGTGTTTTATGAATTTATTTTACACCAAATATCATTATAATAAGTATATTAGTTAACTATACTTTTCAATACCCCTAAGACCTTATAAAAAAGGCTTGGGTGAAATATACCAAGTCTTTTTTTTGTTGAAAACTGGCAAGAGAATAATAATTATAAACAGACCGTTTTGAGCAAATTTTATTTTCCTTGTAAGTCTGATATGCGTGCTTTTTGGAGCATTCTTATATGTTTACAGCCTTAGCAGTTAATAGTAAAGGCTTTAAAGTGTTGTTTGAGCTGAGTCTTTACTGTTTAAGGTACTTTTTGCCCGTATGTTATATTAGGATTTGTGCAATTCTTTGCGATCCCTATTATGAACCACTATCGTGGTTCGTGATTATTATGATTTGTAATAGAATAATAAATATAATATGAAATTTACAATTTAAAAAAAAATCATATTTGAAAATAAAGTCGCGTCTGAATAATAATAATTTTCTAAGAGAACTATCCTATACTTGAACACATCTTAACCATCTCCATGTAAAAATGTAGTTGACACAGCAATCTCAGAAAAATAAAGGTAAAGTTTTACATGTGGATCATCTCCAAGTCAAAGAGTTGGTACATGATTATGGAGGACCTGGACTGGAGGATGATAACATTAAAAATATACCAGTCCTTTATCTTAAGTAGATTTATTTCATTGACTTCATTTTACAGAAAAAAAGTTTATGAACGTTTCATACAGCGTTAAACCTAATACGAGTGCCTGCTACATGATACAACTTTTTCTGATTATATATAATAAAAATGCTTCTACGTACGTATGGGTGTTACACATGGGCTAGGAGCAGCAAATGAACAAAGTGGGTTTATCGTTCTTTCTGAAGTTTGTTTTGAAACATACTTTTAAACCCGTAACTAACTGTCGATTCCACATTTATATTTATAACAAAATATCTAAAGTTCCGAGGCCTTTTTATTATTTAACAATCAGTAATTGTGTTCTAAAATTACAAATTGCTCATAAAACTAGTAATAAAATATTTTTACAAGGTTAATTACGTTTTTTATTATCAAATTTTAAAATATTTTATGTTTAGTGGGATTAATTAATTGTGATTATAAAAAATAAACCAACAAAAATAAGTACAATGACTAGCACTGGTAAAATATGAACATTTATTGTAAACAGAAATTGTATTTACATGTTTTATGCGATATATTACAGTTTAGTGTTTGAAGCTCATAATGAAATATTCAGTACATAAATTAATATTTACTAGTTGACACATGTATAGTTTTCTAAGTTTGTGATGGAAGGTTTCAAAGTGATTAATAAACGTAAACGAAAATATTACACTAAAAAAAGTTACAGATATCCTACAACAAAGACAGATATCCTACAACAAAGACAGATATCCGTACTTGATAAACTCCTACTTATTTGGTTCATAAGTTGAGCTAGAGACCTTTGGTTTTTACTTCTAACTCACTCATATTAGTAGTTGTGAGAGCTCAATAAACAATCAAACCGACTTCTGCATAACCTTTATCTTCTTGATACCAGACGAATAAAGCATTATTTTATCACGATGTTATTATTGTGCTGCCGTTACCATAACAATGACACAATTTTTATCGAAGTTTTAGAGATTTACACGATTTTTTTTCTATTTGATGGTTTTAACAAAACAAAAGTAATCTAGTCACACACGTGTATGTATGTACAGACAAGTTAGGTTTAGTAAATTCTGTGTTGCATTCGTATCAAAACAAGATAAATATATATAAATAGATACGGCTCTCTCCATCAGTATTTTTTAACATTTCAACCTAAAGGGCGATAAATGTAGATGTTACCCACATATCAACAAAAAAAGGTACAGCATTCATTGGATGAACATAATTCTAAGATGACGTAAAACTCTGGTAGAAAAGGTTGGGGTTTCAACAATCGTCGACTCTAGGCAGCAAGTGAAATATCCTGGGAAAACTATGGAGGTAAAAAAAATCAGAAATATATCATGCTAGAAATAAAATAAGAAAGAATAGCTAATAAACCTCGAAGAAATTTAAAATACTATTTGAACAGAAATATTATAATTGTAGTCTCAAAATATTATTAGAGTTACTTGTACATTATATTAATGTATTTTAACATTTAATTACTGACTTAAACCTGAAAAACAGAGCTACTGTTCAAAGTATCAATTAAATAATGTTTTGTTTCCTTTTCAAATAGGCATCGTATACCTTTATTATTTTCTACAAACAATACATATTTTTTTTAAACTAGCTGAGTGTAACTAGCATCTCATAAATACAGATTTCAGATAGAAGTATTATCTTATATAACGTTGATGAGAAATAAGGGTATATTACCTATTGCTTATAGTCTTCGAATTTTTCCAAAGCATTTTGTACCGCATTTAGGATTTCTACTAAGTTCTCGCTCCAGTCGCCGTGTCCAAAAGCTGATCGTTTACGCCTGCCTACACCTAATGATGATCCTACAATGCCAAGAAGATTGGGTAAGATGGAAATGAATGTGAATAAGCCTAAGAGCAAGAGAATAGGAAGCGCCAGACTTCCAAGGAGATCCAGACCACCACCGCCAAATCCTAATCTAGGGCTAAATATTTCTTGAGCTGCTTCATCCAGATCCATCACCTTTGATTCCCTATTACTTTCAACATTGGGGTTACTGGCCTTAACAGTCTCCGCAGCACAAGAAGCTGACCATATCATTGCTGTTAAGATAAAACATTTTCTCCACCGTCCATCCATCATCATTATATAATCTGCAGAAAAAAAAAAGACTAATCAAGCTCTAGTAGTAATTTCTAGACTAAAGATTGTTAAATAACAACATCTTTCCATTACACGTTAGCTCATTTTCCTTATCAAACTCAAGATCACTTTACAGTCTCCAGGAGGATTCAGGATCTATACGAGTTGACTACTCACTTTATTTATCTTATATTGAATCCTTTCTTCCCCAGAAAGTTTAGTAGGAGTAAATATGTTTATTCGCACCAGAATGCAAGGACATTTAACTTCAGTAATTATAAGTATTGTTATTTTTACGATATTCTAAACTGTGAACAGGGAAATAGCCAACAAACGTCACCATCATTCATTAGTATAAACTACGCATTTTGATACTTTCTGGCAGCAAAACAGAGCCATATTAAACCTATAATGAAACATAGAATCAAAGATGCGTTGTTACCAATAGTTACTATTATCAGTTATTGTTTATAACACATTTAAGGCTTACCATCATACTTCTGTTCCCCCCAAGAGACTCGATGTAAGTCAACATTGTTTATTCTGAGATTATTCGAATTCTTAAGATGCTAGATGTGTATATGAAAAATTAGAGAACAGCCATTAAATATTTCTTTGATGCAAAATACAGTACAAGTAGTTATACATAAGAAGAAGCAACCATTGAGAACTGCATCGATTCGTCGTTAGCAGCAACAGAACTATAAAATCTAATTTCTCTCGATAAATTGGAAAAAAATACATCTTTTGGCTTACTACCTATATTTTATTCCATCTTACACCACGTCAGTTTTGGATTGCAAACAAAAGTATATAAATTCACAGTGGTATCTCGATATATCAAATACGGGAATTAAATAGGTGCATTTGTTAAAATCCTGATCAAGTGCTGTAATTATATAAGCATTTAGCAGCTCATGTTCGAAAAGTTAAGCCACTACACGAATTAAGAAAATAAAATCCGGACAAAGCTGTCTGTTTAAAACGTATACTTATTACATGAGATCTAGCCACATAAATCTACCGTATTCCTCATAAACAACAACAACAAAAAAGAACCTCAAATGGCTAGTCTGAAAAATGTCACTATTTCTGGAACAATAAAGCAACCAACCTGGGAACATATAGTGTTAATAGTCATAGTGGATTTCAAAATCGCTTTGCGTGATTGTCCTTAAGCGACAAACAAATGCAAAACAATTATTGAAATATTTCAGAAATCTAATGGTCTGAAAAATAATCTCCCATAAAAATGCATATTTGTCCAATTTGAATTATTTTATAAAATATGTTGTCTTGGATTTTTATACGATTTAAATTTCTCTTTTAACCATAATTATTTGATTTTGAGTTTTGCAGGATATATGTTACGTGTAAAACTACTAACGTAATTATTAAAAATATGTTACGTGTAAAACTACTAACGTAATTATTAAAAATACAAAATAAAATATGAATAGTAACAAACATTAAAAATGGTTTAAAATTTTCAAGAGCTACAATGAAGTCTCTGTTAACAATAAAATTTATCTAACATGATCTGTTGCTGCCAATTAACTTTTTTAAAAGGCTGTGCCGTGCCTTTCAACGTATATTCACTTTTATTTAAAGTCAGCATTGAAAATGTAAATTTCTGATAATTTTCACGCTAGAGTAACCATATTTAAAAGCATTTTTCAAGACCTTTGGGCGTCGATAAAAAGGCTAAAACCATGATGCAGAACCTTGTATATATTGTTTTACTGTTGTCGAAAGTAGCTCGTCGCATAATATATAGGGTGACGAGAAATTTTTTATAGGACGATGTTCTATTTTTATCTTCATTAGCCTTTTACAGACTTAAAGAGCTAACGAAAACAACAACAACAAAAACTGATTCATTAAAATAAAACACATCAACTGATTATAGAATAAAATAATCCTTATTGAGTAATACATTCCAGCATCCTTTTGATATACGCTTGCCTGTAGATAAGAGTACTATATATTGTATAGAAATTTTGTTTTTCTCACTTATTATGGGAATGTACGAACGATTGGGTCTTACCTGGAACGGCTTAATCCACTTGGCAGTTTCAAAGAAGAAGAATAAATAAAACTTGATATTGAAGTTGGCTTTTATATGGAGTAACAAACTCTGACCCCGGAATCCCAGAGGAAACGACCATTAGGAATGAAAGATTGTACTTGATCGGTTTTGCTTCTAGCCGAAGGAGGGGCGCTTCCGAATACGTTAAGGGGACTGACTGGGAAGTTTTTAGATAGGGGCATATCAACCCGTTACAGGTCATACGGGCTTTTGGTGGTGTAATTTCTATCGTTGCGCTGAGAGAACAGGAAGTAAACATATACATATGTAGATGTAGTCACCGATATATGTAAAATGAAGTATAGAGTTCTTAGAATGAGATCAAATACAGAGTTTCCGTTTCTTCTTGCAACACAGAAATTTGCCAGTTTTTATTTACAGGTGCAACGTAAACCCCACCTAAACGTGACCTTTCGGCTCTAGTGATGACGCACACTTACATGTAGAACAGACTGCGCTAAGATCCTGATTCCATCGTATACTGTTTGTTCCGCCTTAAGTCTTGCCTAAAGCATTGAGAATAGTGGTCGAACTTACTAAGTTACACCCTTCCGAAATACCGAATGAACCTACCAACTCACCGTAGTTGCATATTTGCATCATTGGAAAAACCTTTTGCTTCAATTTATAATTTTGCAGTTATTTTTTTATTTTAATATTTCTCATCATTGTTCCCCATGGAAACTACTTCTCACCAGCTAATAAACAAAAATAGGTAATATTGTTGTTTATTACCCCACTTCTTCGTTCGACATGTTTTTGATTAGCTGGTGAAACCGAACAAAACAAAAACATGTCGAATGAAGAGGTGGGGTAATAAACAACAATATTACCTATGGTTTCGGAGTTTTAATTTATTATTTAAAGAGATTAAGTAGCATTTCTGGTTTTACCATTAGATTTTTTTCTATAATTTTCAGCAATAACATTTTTATAATGATAAAATTACATAATTTCTTCAGAGCACTGTAACACTTAATTTTTGTAGCTTTGTGTGAATATCCAAAAAACATTTAATTTCAGTAACGATTATATCAGAAGCAGCAATATCAACCGAAACCAGGAACTACTGACGCTAGGAACTTGTAAACGTTTTGGAACGTACGGCAACATCATGAAATACATCCTATCTATTCTCGATAAATCATCTATTTCTTCCGCTAGAAAACCGGATCCATGCTATATGACTTGTATAAATTTATAGCAAGTGCATTACGTAACTAATTATTCGTGCTATTAATACACATCCTGAACGACAGGTCAGCCAAGTACAAGTTGAGCCTGATAAAGAAACAGGACTTGAAGCTCGAGAGTTTTATGAAGCGTATATGTGTACAAATCTTAAAACACCAAACATATACTCCTCGTCCTTATAATGGTGTAAATTACGAATTTTAATAATTGTTTAGGTATTAGAAATGAATTTGCTTTACGTTTTGTTATTGCAGAGTAAAGATGAACTTCTTTTGATGGGATTGTTCGTCTGGAAATATCTTTCACATGAATTGAAGAATAAGAACTTATCTGTTTTAACACTCTTAAACAAACAAACATATAACCAATGTCAACTGTAACAATATACAACCATCAAGGGATTGAAGGAGTGGATAAACAAAACGTCAAGAAAAAAAAGAATCCATTTAATAAAATATATAATGTTAAAAAAATGTTTGTATTTGTGTTTTATTATTTCTGATTATTAAAAGCGGATAAGTTTTATATTTATTATGAATTGCAAGAGAGTGTTTAGTTTTGGCACTAATTTAAAGAAACTGTTAATTTTTAGGAACTGACAATGTTGAAATTATACAATGAAATAAAATAGATTTAATCAAACGTTTGTTTGTTTTGAATTTCACGCAAAGCTACACGAGGGCAATCTGCGCTAGCCGTCCCTAATTTAGCAGTGTAAGACTAGAGGGAAGGCTGCT
>NW_013666772.1:234472-243597 GCF_000517525.1 Limulus polyphemus
GATTGCGAGTCGAGCGCCGTAACCACCTGGCCATGCCGGGCCTTAATCAAACGTATTGACTAATGGAAGTGCTTTGGCACATTTATCTGCGAATAGAAAATGTTTGATAGGTGTATTCAAATAAATAAATTATTCTATACGATAGGTGGAGCTTTTTTTTAACGACTCGCCAATAAAAACTTATAAGACAGCTACTTATAAATTATCAGAACAGATTTAAAAGTTGCGAATGAGATAACAAAAATACAAAGTGCTTTTATTTCCTTTTTAATTTGTGGAACCTAGTTAATATTTTTATTATTATTACATAATTCATGCTAAATTCGTGCATGTACCTTTAATGGAAAAAATATATTAGTTGTGAAAAAAATGTTACTCCAAATGTCAACATGTCATGCTGTTTTAGATTCTATAAAAGGTAAACGAAATCAGGGTTTACAGAAAGTCTTTGAATTGTATGGTATAGCCCCTTACGTAGACTTTATGAGGTGAAGTCGATCTGCCAACACACGAAATAAATGTCAGCCTATATTGCAACAGTTAAATATAAAAATCACTTATTTGCAAGATATCTTGTTAGTGGATATTGAATGAAAAGTTTAATTCAGTTGCATGTAAATATATTTAGTTTATTATAGTTGAAAAATATATAATTTCTAATTATATGTATTACTTATATTCGGAGGGAATAGGATGGTTCAACGACCAGCCACTGCGTTTTATCTGGGTGAACAGGAAAGGGGGCTGAGTTGGTAACTATCCAAAAATTTTCTTTTATATTTATCTCTTTTTTATATTCCAGTCAAAACCGAAACCTGTATGAAGCTTTAAGGTACATCTGTGAAACTTATAAATCTTAATTAATTTTCATAAATCACAATAGAAGTTTTACAGCAAATAAAAACGAACAAAATTACATTTATCGTACTGAGTTTTTAAGGCACATTTTGCTGGTATATTAAGAGTAACAATTACAAAAAAAACGACGTTTTTACACAATAATAAGTACAACTATTTAATATAACTTACAGCCAACTAGTTTCGGTAAACGTGTTACAATCATCAGGGCAAAGTTCATACTAAAACCTATCATTTCCAAAAACATTTCGACACTGTTGTATAATCTATACCATCATAAAACAATTAGCGATAAAAATAGATTTAATATTTATCTTAAACTTAATATTTTTATTTATTATCATTGTGAAATATGAACCACTTTTATGAACAATTTAAGAACAAACATACTTATATCAACATTTTAGTTAATACTTATTTGCTTTTTTTTTGTTGTTAAGCGCAAAGTCTCACAACGGGATGTCTGTGCTTTGCCAACCGAGGGTATCGAATACATATTTTTAGCATTATTAGCCCTCAGACTTACCGCTGAGTCAAGTAGAAATTTTAATTTAATAAGATTAACTCTCATAATATTCATTTGCACTAGAAATTTACTACTTTGCCCATGTAATTTTTTTAAAGATGCTTTGCTTAAACGTTTCTCTTGCTACTGACCTAATTAACATTAATAACATTAATAATTAATTTAAAGCAAGTTGAAGCACTTGATTTATTATTTTGTAAAATTTAGAATGATAAACATGGTATTGATATAATAAAAATATTATAAATATGTTGTCATATTTTCACATAAGCTCGTTGATGAATACCACATACTACTGATTTATTAAAAAAGAGAGATATTTTTCCATAGATTTTTCTTTGAATTTCATTTAAGTACAACCCTTACTTTGAATTATAAGAACCTTGTAACTTACTTGAGTAAGGAAGCACATTATGTTTCGACAGAACATTGGTATGCAGCATGCTCCACCAATAAAACTTTTTCTTATGCTTATAAATCACTGTTTGCCTACCTATTATTAACCTTGTAGCTTCTTTGAATAACTTTTATGCAAATTCATATTTTTTTCTTTTATGTCTATAAGTTTACTTTAAAAACTCATCACTACAATCTAATAAGTACTTATAAGGTGACGCGTATGTAGTATTATAAGAAGAATAACCGTAATAATGTATTTTAACTTGTAACTAGTTGATGATGAAAGTAGATGAATGGTAAATTGTGGACCAATAGTTCAGTAGTTGAGTTAGAGCTTGAAGATTAAGTGCTTGTATTTCCTACAAGTTTGCTAGTCGTACCACTTCTAAAAAATATATAGAAGATTTACATTCAAGTTTTCTCTTTACTTGTATAGTTTAATCCCACAAGAGACACACAAATACATAAAGCTTTTATGATGCTTTATATTTTCCCCTGTTGTCTTTAAGAATGTAACTGCAACATTGTGAGTTAACTTTAATAAACGTTTCAAGCAATTTATACCCTTAAAACTTCGTCATATTAACATTATTACATAAAAAAAAGACAATAGAAACGAACGCTAAGAACAACAAAAACATTATTATTTGCTTTCAATTTTAACTGATATTTCTTCTACAAAATACATTTTTGAAGTTTATGCTGGCACTCAGTGGTGTAAGAAGGTTTGGTTTGAATTTTGCCCAAAGCTACACGAGGACTATCTGCGTTATCCGTCTCTAATTTAGCAGTGAAAGACTAGAGGGAAGGCAGCTAGTCATCAACACTCACCGTCAACTCTTGAGCTATTCTTTTACCAACGAATAGTGGGATTGACCGTCACATTATAACGCCATTACGGCTGAAAGGGCGGGCATGTTTGGTGGGAGGGGGATTCAAACCCGCGACCCTCAGATTGCGAGTCAAGTGCCCTAACCACCTGGCCATGTCGGGCTCTGTGGAAGAAGGAGTTGTAAAGTGGGGGTGCTTGGCCAGACATGGCTGATATAATTTACAATTGCTTCTGTTGGATTGGTTTAAGAAGATTTGATAAATTAATATCACCTTCGGCTAGATTTGAAGGTTAACATCTTGTATTGTAATAATTTCTTTAATTATATACATATCTATGTTATTTTCTAAAGTGTATGTTTACTAAGCTGGAAAGAATGTTCGGATTTCTTAAACTCTAAAAATATCCTGAAGAAGAAAGGTCAACATTTAGAAAGAGCTCGGGTTACAGGGTTTTTATCGTTTTATATTATAAATTCTTGAATCTACGTGTTTTTCTGACATCATCATTGTATCTTCACGTAAGGAACATAGATCTTTCAAGTTTACCCCTAAAGAAGAAAGGCCCACCTTTCGAAAGCGCTCGGGTTACAGGGTTTTTATCGTTTTGTATTAAGACTTCTCGAACCTAGGTGTTTTTCTCACACCATGACTGTATCATTATCTGTTATTTTTATTGTCCAGTAAAATTTGGTACTTTTTATTATTTTACTATGGATGTAGCGATTTTCAACTAACTTTTAATCATAATCCAATCTTGAAATGATAAATCGATTATATGTCTTCTTCTGGTTATCATTTTGCAAAAAGAAAATCAGTCGATATCGCACAAGCACAGGCCTTTTTATTGCTTAGCCTATTCTACTGAGTAAATCTATTAAAATATTTGTTTGTCTGTGCTATCATTTTAGCCACAATTGATCCAGTGCTTCGTATTAATGACCTGATGGTTATGGAGCTCGACTCACAATCTGCGGGTCGAGGGTTCGAATCATCCTCTAGCCTGTCACTGTTAAATTAGGGACTGCTAGCGCAGATAGCCCTCGCGTAGTTTTGCGCGAAATTCAAAACAGACTAAACCTTTGATTAATACTGTAAACCATTGATTGCCATTTAAATCGTAGCTACGTTAAGTCAAAGAAGGAAATATAATTTCGTGGTAAAAGTCAATATTGAAATAAATATTATACGTTCAAATTATGGCTCATCTACCTAGCAAAAAGAGGCAAAATGGTGTTATTCATAAAATAAGAGAAAATGAGTTACTTGCTAACTCATATCACTTGAAAAAAAATATGATCCCTTATCAAATATTATTTAACTACACACAAAACAAAACTCACACAAATAATTCAAGAAAGGGCCTGTGGATGCAGATAATTATACTATGTAGTTTTAGAAATATTTTATTATAAGTGGGACTCTAGCGCTTAGGATTTTAATGTGTGGGATTTGAAACGACGATACAACTTTGCTCTTTAAATTGAATCTTTGGAATCTGTTGTATTGATAAAAGGAAACCTATCATACCTAGCACATAGGTATAGCGATCCGTAACCTATGGTTTTAATCTTTAAAACGTAAAACCTTTCATAAAGATGGTTCTTTCAGATAGAATCTATGTATATATTTTAAAACAACCGTAGGTTAATAATGCAAGAAACGATTTTTCCACGTACAGTAATTATCTGCTGTCGTATTTATAGTATTATAAACTTCACGGTCAAGGATACTTAGCCCAGTGAGGAGAATGAAATATTTATAGGTTAAAAAATTCGCTAATAGCAACGTATGTAAAAAAACAACAGCTTTTAAGGTATGATTAGAATCTGATTATAATTTAATTCTAACTTAAAAAAGCTTTCAAACTTCAGAATCGGTAGTTTTAACTGATAAGTTTGATGAAGTAATTGAATTTATAAGTTATTTAATCTGAATTACTTTTACAATCTGCGTCTGGCTACCTCCTCAACTTTGAGACACTCCTGTCTCGACTGACTGATTCACCTGCTCTAACTATAGAGCGAAACGCTTCAGTGATCCCTTCGTCTTTTTTTGGTTGGTTTACCATTCTAACAAAGCGTACAATTTTAATTTTGTCGTTTCCTTTTAAGATAGTTTCCGCCTTTTTGTTTTTGAATAACCAGCGTATAAAGGTTGCAATCTGCATCAGATAAGCAAGTGAGGAAAAAATACTGTATTATGTTTGATAAACAAAAAATCATCGAAAACTTAAGCATACTGAAATTTCTTGCGAAAGGTAACAGCAAGAGTTCAGTCATAAATTTTATGCAGAACACCATGTTTAGCCACATATTTATCACAATGATAACATTTTCTAAAACAAACAAGCCTTTAAATTCTGATAGTATTCTTATAATAATAATGCAATGAAGCATTATACTTCCAGTTGGTTTGTAGAACAAATTCCGACACTATAAACAAACACATAAGCTTGCGAATGTCCTTTTTTGATATACAATGACTAAAAAAAATCAACATATAAATTTGCCAGTAACGAAAAAATATAAGAAAAACACATTAAAATAAAAAAGTAATTCAAACTTCATTGCAATCATAAACACAAATATATTTTTTTGTGAAATACAACTTAAATGTCTATATATAAATTTGCCAGTAACGAAAAAATATAAGAAAAATTTATTAAAATAAAAAAAGTAATTCAAACTTCATTGCAATCATAAACACAAATATATTTTTTGTGAAATATAACTTAAATGTTTACATAAATATTTAGGATTGTTTCTAACGTTCTAAAGAAAAATAGGATTTATCAAATAAGTAGATGCATATGGACTGGAATAAAAACCGAATTGTGTTTAAATGTTGGTATTTTTTATAACATTAAATGAATAAATGAAAACATTACGTATTCTTAAAGGCAAGTATACATTTCCTATCCCGTTTTAACTAATAATGTTGACTATTTGAAATTAATACTCTTCAATTTAAAGTCTAAAAATCTTTCTTGGATGCTGCTAACGATTCCAATTTAAGAGATTTACAGTTGTATATTTTTTCATGTACATTATTTTGAACAAAGGGTTTCACAAAACTGTTATAAAAATATTCACTGAAAACAAGAGATTCTAGATTAAGTTCGCTAGAGATTCTCAATGGAATGTAAGTGTACAGAATATAATAGAACTTTTCGGCTGGGGTGTAATTTATTTGTAGCACTTTTATGAATGTAGAGAAAAACAACAACAAATTATTTGTGACCACGATAGTGAAGTAAAAATTACACTTCATTCAGGAAATCTTCCAATATTATGAAACAGTTTTAATTTTATTGAACAGTTAAGGTGTATCTAAACATCTATTTAACTAACAAATTTACTAAGAATGGCAAAATGAGAAATTTGAAATAGATACGTATGTATCTTTTATATTTACAATATTGTTTTTTTTTAGTTTTTAAATTATACATTTTCCCAGAAACGTGACATATAACATTCAGAAATATTCCATGATTAACAAATCTATACTAAACTCCTATTTCACCAAGGGAATGTAAGTTCTTGAAACTTTTTTTTTGAATAAGCTCAATTAAATGAGAGAAAACAACTGTTTTATTTTGGATCTATTTTGAAGGTTTCTGCCACCTGTTGGGCAAATAACGAAGAAAATTAGACTGTCTAATTGGATTTACGATGTTTTTTAGGTGACCACTTGATTGAGTGATTGGAAACTTGAAATGAAGAGGGAAGTAGTGAGAGGTTTGAAGATTTGAACTTGATGTTCCGATAGAGCTGCCACTGTTTGGTCTCATTTGAATATGGTTGACGTATTGTTCATTTTTTAATTGTTTAGTGTAGGGATGATCATTATACACGTTTTCTTCTCTTTTCATTGAGCTTTCTTCTTTGTCATCCATCATGGACATCATCTCTTCTTCATTCATTGGTTCTGGTAATCGAACTCCATGTTGAAATTCGTTAGAGTCAACGCCAAGCAAGGGATAAAGAAAGATCCCTGCTACTAATAAGTATATTGGTGGGAGTAAAGTTGAACCTATTAAGCCAAAAAGAAGTCGTATTGTCTGTATTTGCACGTTGATTTGACGGAATTCCTTAAGATTATTGATGGTTGAAGAAACATCCCTATTGGAAGTCGAATTTGCTCTGTCTTTATCATCCTTTAATTCGTGTGTTGTGATATTTTCCGAATGCGAAATGAAAAAGCTCATAAAAAGTAAGAAGAGTAGCAGTAAAGATCGAAATCTTGAAACGTTCATGGCTATAAAATAAAATGAAATAACTTTAAAACCAAACGTCTTTAATTTTATGTTGAAATTTACCATCTACGAGTATTACATCACTATGTTAATTATGTGATAGAAAATAACCTGTTAGGGATCTTTATAAAAATACAGACAAAAATGAATAATGTAAACTTTTAAAATTTTGGGAGTAAATGATAGAAACGTGTTTACACTGTTATTAGTGTTTTATGTTATTACCATTTATTCACAGCATATTTTTCTTGTAAGTAATGGTTAGTTTTTTAGCGTGAAAATGATGAATCAATCTATTATATATTTTTTAATGCGTAATCGTTGTACCTGGAGACACATGAAAGCATTTTTAATGAATATCATCAAATCCAAGAAGCTTATAAGTGTTTTTAAATGTTTAAATTGCTATAAACAATGCAACATCTCTCAGAAAAAAATTTGGAAAATATACATTTTTCGATGAATGAATGAAGTGACGTTTTTGTACAAGCCAGGTTTTCGTCGTTACCTTTTAAACAGTTAGCTCTTAATTACGTATATACGCAGGGATGAGTGATCAAATCTGACATGATAGGCCTAATAAATAGTTTTATTGTTATATGTAAATCCCTGAGTTTTATAGTCACAGAGTCATTTAAGCAAGCTATAAGTCACTTTATAAAGGCTAAGCACTAAAACATTATTCAGTTTGAAGAACATGACCTCACTATATATTTAGGGCAACAAAAAAGTTGTTTTACCAAACCAACCTATTCTCTATGTAATACATGAAAAATATAAATAATACACACTGAGTGAAACTATAAAATATTCTTAATATCTTCAATACTGTACAGTAATACTAATTATAAATATATAGTTTTATTTTACTCACGTGATAAAAATAGTCACTTAGTATTAAGAGTCCGAGACAAAATCAAAATTCGCTCCTAAGCTTTCAATGTAGACACCAGAACAACAGTCAAAACCCAGTGAAGTTCTTTACCACCGCAGCTTTATAGAACATAAGGTAAATGTTAGGAAGATAACGTAAATCAGGTAATTTTTTGAAATGTAGTGTTCATATATTTGCTCGTTTTTACTAGTAATGACATCTTCAGGGATGATTGTTACTTATTACAAAGAATGACGAAGGAGGTTTAAGTTAACGGGTGTACCAATTAACCTGCAAGAGTTCACTCTTTGATTTAATGTGAAAGGAAATCTAACTTAACCTACCTTAGCTTCCGTGTACCAAGTAATTCGGAAAAAAATAAGATTTCGTTTCGAAAAGGTGGTACTGCATCAGAATACCCCAAGATGGAATTACATTCAACAATGTTTTCTGGTTGTTTGTTTGTTTGTTTTAGCGCAAAACCATACTATGGGCTATCAGCGTTTTATCCATCGCGAGAATCGAGCCACAGATTTTAGAGCTGTAGTCCGTAAATTTACCGCTGAGTCATTGGTGGATCAACTATGTTATAGTAGAGAAAAAAATAATTCACCTTGACAAGATCAACTACAATTTCCTCGTTTATTTTTAAGATTTATCACTGACTTAAGTTTCCTTTAGGGCAAAGTAATAGAATAAAGCCTGTGACGTAATAATGAGACTGAAAATACAGAGAGAATGATAAACGTTAATATTTCTTATCCTTTTTGATTAGAGAATTGTAATTTTATTTAAGATTGAAAGCTAAACAGCTTGTGACAGACATTTTCGAATTTGAAAGCAAATAATTTAATTTATCTTATAAATTCCTTAAAGAAAATAAAAATAATATAGGGAAGAATGCGTATATATAATCAATAACAAAAGCTACGACCAAATGGGATTTAAGGATAACTGGTGTGTATATATAATCAGTAACAAAAACTACGACCAAATGGGATTTAAGGATAACTGGTGTGTATATATAATCAGTAACAAAAGACTACGACCAAATGGGATTTAAGGATAACTGGTGTGTATATATAATCAGTAACAAAAGCTACGACCAAATGGGATTTAAGGATAACTGGTGTGTATATATAATCAGTAACAAAAGCTACGACCAAATGGGATTTAAGGATAACTGGTATGTATATTCACCTTATAATATTTCTAAGTGCAGGAAATTGTTTGTTTGTTTGTTTTGAATTTCGCGCAAAGCTGCACGAGGGCTATCTGCGCTAGCCGTCCCTAATTTAGCAGTGGGGAAGGCAGGCAGTCATCACCACCCACCGCCAACTCTTGGGCTACTCTTTTACCAACGAATAGCTGCACGGCCC
>NW_013666772.1:244184-282206 GCF_000517525.1 Limulus polyphemus
GGTGGGTGGTGATCACTAGCTGCATTCCCTCTAGTAGTTAACTACTAAATTAGGGACGGCTAGCGCAGATAGCCCTTGTGTAGCTTTGCGCGAAACTCCAAACAAATCAAACCTTGATCAGACCCCCGAGTGGGTCAACAATAAGTCTGCAAGTTTACAACGTTAAAAATCAGAGTGTGATACTGGTGGTGGGGAGAGCGCAGATAGCCCATTGTGTAGCTTTGTGCTTCACGATAACCATACAAAAACCAAATATTTCTATCAGTGATTTGTGGCATATTAAGTTAGATCTGACTTTTTTCTTTTTCATAATGGATTTCTTAGGAATAAAGCGAAAAAAAATCTACAATTAAGAATGTTTGATTTTCACAGTTACTTATTTTACAAAGAATGCTTAGTATAAACTAACTAACTAAATAACAATCACCAAGCTTGACCTAACTATTTCTTGAGTGGAAGGAGACCAGATTAGTATGGTGATTTGTACGTTGTGTACATAGGTACTAACCCCTTTCTGCGTTTTCACGATAGTTGTTTATGATATTGTCAATGACAAGGATGGTATAGATGAGTTCTAAAGGTCATTGTTTTGATAATAACAGCATAGATGACTGTAAGGCATGAAACAAACAAAAAATGTCCTTAGAGTAAAAAAATAATAATGATAGTTAAAGAATTAGCTTAACATTGTAGGAAACTTCTAAAAACATTTTCCTTGATAGTAGTATTACACGGTAGTTCTATATCTTTCATCTTTTCTTGTCTCAAGATATATGCATCGAGTAAGTTTACTTGTTTCGTTTAGAGCAAAACTATACAGTAGGTTAGTTCAACTGTATCCGCCGTAAGGAGTAGGAATAATGTCGTATACATCATGTATGTTTCACGTGAGAAAGGATAATGTCGTATATATCATGTATATCCCACGTGAGAAAGGATAACGTTGTATACCTCATGTACGTCTCACGTGAGAAAGTATAATGTTGTATACCTCATGTATGTCTCACGTGAAAAAGGATAATGTTGTATACCTCATGTACGTCTTACGTAAAAAAAGATAATGACATATACCTCATGTATGTCTCACGTGGAAAAAAGATAATGCCGAATACATCATATATATCTCATGTGAGAAAGGATAATGTCATATACCGTATGTAGATAATATTGTAT
Source organism: Limulus polyphemus (assembly GCF_000517525.1). Classification (NCBI taxonomy): domain Eukaryota; kingdom Metazoa; phylum Arthropoda; class Merostomata; order Xiphosura; family Limulidae; genus Limulus; species Limulus polyphemus. Next base: position 245,358 of record NW_013666772.1, read on the forward strand.
ACCTTATGTAGGATGATGTCGTATACCTCATGTAGGATAATATCTTTTACCTCATGTACGTTTCACTTGAGAAAGGCTAACTTAGTATACATCATGTATGTTTCAAGTGCAAAATGGATAATGTTGTATACTTTATGTAGGATAATGTCGTGTACCTCGTGTAGAATAATATCGTATACTTTATGTAGGATAATGTCGTATACCTCGTGTAGAATAATATCGTATACTTTATGTAGGATAATGTCGTATACCTCGTGTAGAATAATATCGTATACTTTATGTAGGATAATGTCATGTACCTCATGTAGGATAATATCGTATACTTTATGTAGGATAATGTTGTATACCTCATGTACGATAATATCTTTTCCTTATGTTGGATAATGTCGTATTCCACATGTAGGATAATATCGTATACCTCATGTAGGATAATGTTCGCATATCTCATATAGGCCAAACTCTTTAAACAGTCCCGTTCATATTAAGAGCTCAGAAAAAAGACAACTGCTAAAAAATAAAATGTGAATAACACGCGTTTAGTTAAAGTGAATCCAATTTCATCTCAGTGTTTTGGTCTGCTTTATTTTCATACTTTGTATGTTGACATGTCAATTCCACTCGTGAGACTTGTGTATATGTGTTTATCATTTCACACTGTCCGAAACATGGTGTTATTCTTCTTAAAATGATGTTTGTAAAATTAAGTTGTTTGGGGATACAAATGAAAATAAACCTAGTATTTTGACAAAACCGAAAATAAGTGATAATTTATTCCAGTAAAATATTTTGATAGTTTACAGAATACATATTGCATAAAATCAGGGAATAAATTTAATTTTTTGGTGAAAAATATATATAACGTTTAAACACTTTATCTCTTCAAATAAAAATAATAGCAAATATTTCCATCATTTTACTGAGGATTCACTGAAAATGAGACGTTATGGAGATATTAGGTATTATTAACAGTGTCGATGTCTCATAAACTCCACACATATAATATAAATGTTTACTTTACATAATAAATAACTTTATTAGATACAGAATGCTATTCATACTTATTATTGGTTCTTTACCCTATCTGGATAAGTACTTTTTTGGCAGCTGTATCTTGTAGAACTGTTTCCTTTCTGCCTGTCTATATTGTAATAGTATCTAAAAGTATGTAATTAACAACCAGTTTTAATATTTTTCCATTAGTTCTAAGGCTGTTTCGACTGTCTGAAGAAAACCATCAATTTGTGCACCAACAGAAGGATGTATAAGAGTTAATTCCTGCTTTTCAGCGTCCCTCGAATTCCTTCTAGTGTACACTCGATTCACTCCATACTGTGGGCGAAACCAGTTAGTTTCCCAATCACGTTTCTTGTTTGCTTCTATACTTGAAGGTTTATAGTTATAATATTGTACATAAGCTTGGCCGTAAGGAGGACCATAGCGTCTAGCGTTGTAGCGAAAAATGGGATAAAAAATATATCCAACAAGTACAAGTAAAGACAAAGGCACAGAGTAACTTAAAGCTGCCCATACTAGACGAACAACGGATCTAAAGTTTGTTTGTCTTGCTAAATCTAAAATATGTTCTCGAACGTTTTGTGGAACAATTGATTCTACCCAGCTTCCCAGCTTCTGTAGCGGTAGAGAATCCAGTAAAGGATGTTTTAAAAGTGTATTGGAAACTTCTTGTGTTTCGTTCGGTTGGTTGGTCGTCGAACTGTTTGAGCATCCGGAAAGCGCAAGAAGCAGTAAAATTAATAACAGAGTATGTTTCATAGTCTTTATTATCTGCAATAGAAAAGTAGCAGTTTCAATAATGAGTTTTCTATGAAACAACATTTAATATAGGTTATATAATACTCAAAACAATTTTTACAGACAAAAGTCACGTCGTTTCATAAGAGCATGAATATTTAAAATCACGTACGCGTATACAAGTAATTATTCTAACACATGAGATATTTTACTAATATAAGACGAGTAATATTACGTGTGATGTAATTCACAAGTATTTAAATTGTATACATGTATTTATATTAAGCGAAACAACAACAACAAAAATAATCATAAAGCCATTGACCATGTCACGTATTAGCTGAGAAGAGATATCTTAAATATCTATATTTCCATTATATTTTCGTATTATACTTACGTCTTTTGTCACCTCCTCCAATAACTGATAAAATAATCATAAAGCCATTGACCATGTCACGTATTAGCTGAGAAGAGATATCTTAAATATCTATATTTCCATTATATTTTCGTATTATACTTACGTCTTTTGTCACCTCCTCCAATAACTGATTTCTTAGGATTTCAGATCGCTTTCGTGAACGTATTATTCAGATAAACATAAGGCAATGTTGCTGAATCGTCAGTGATACTGTTGTAAAATGACGACAGCTTCCAACTTTTAAAAGTAACTTTAAAGGTACTTTACAGCCAATAGTATGCAGAAAAATCTTCTTCACGAAGTTCGAGGTCAAACCAGGCCGCTTCAGGTCAGAAATGGTTAAAGTGCTACCTTTATGTACTAAAGAAGAATGAGGCTGCAGTTCCAAGAGAAATTTCAGGCGTAGTAATGAAAATATTCAAAGTTTTGTGCAAAGTCATTTAAAAGCTGTCACCTTTCTGATAGAAAAGGGTATACAGTTAGGTTACTCTTCAAGAATTGTAAAGAAAAGAAGCTTCCGTGAATCCTCTACAAAATAAGACAGTCTCTATAGAATGTGTAGACAAATGTGTTTCAAATGTTTTTTAAACTTAGTAAAAGCTTTAAATAACTTCGCTGATGAAGAAAATGCTAATACGGTCTTTCTGGTTTTTACTTATGATTTCTACGTAAAATCTTATACGCCATGGTAACAGTGGTTTTGAGAACTTTAATAGAGTAAAAATGCTCGTTGAATGAAAATGAAGCGACTTTTCGGCTTCTAGACTGAGGCCTGATTATAGATACCGAAACGCTTTTTCCTTTCATTTCAACAAGTAGTTGAAGTCCATTATAATTCTCAAACCTACTATGTCCACCTACGTGAAGTTTCACTGAAGCAACATTTTGGCAACAGTGTCTAAAGACATATACATTTATGGATATAAGTAAAATAACTTGCAAAAAATTGTTCTTCTTTCTTTGTTTGATAGTTAACTTTTACACAATTTTATAGCATACGATTCACAATATCCTTGATGCTATGTTGTGGGTGAGCGTGTTTACCTATTAATATATATATATATATTTTTTTTAAATATATGTGGTCAGTACAAAATCAAATATATCATTAAAACATTTCCTACTTAGATCAAACAGAGCACTTTCTTTCAATTTCTTTTATTGTTCTATGTTTAGTTAAATTACTTTCATTTGTCAACCTGTGTTTGCTTAATGTTTAAATTAAGAAACAATCAGAAGTAGCTTAAAAATATTTCCGTTCTGATTTCTATCTATTCTGCTAAAATAATTTAATTCTAAGAAAGTTTACTTTTATGAGTTTTATGATATAAAATATGAGTTTATATATATACAGTAGTAAAGTGATGGTTGGCTCCTAGGACCCCCCTGGCCATAGGGAACAATGAACCAAGGGAAGCCGAAACAATATTATAGAATAATTAAAATATTGTAAAGGAACTACAACGAGAAGCCGACGATTACACGTGAAAACTGGTTCTCACCAGAGAAGGTTGAAATTGTGGCTAACTATTCACATTAAGGTGGATCTGTGAGCGTGGCTAACCTTTGACCTTGTCATGAAAAGTCATCCAAGGTCGTACTTCAGTGGTTATAATTAAATCTGATGGTGAACTATTTTTTCTCTAAAATGCAGTATATAATTAATAAAAAGTACTGGATAACATTTTTTTTTAACTTTTCTAGGAGGAATGACTTAGTGGGTTGGGCACTGGGATCCCGCCTCTAGCTCCAAATTTCCCCTTTAACCACTGCTTGTATACGTATAAGTATAATGTGAGAAATTAGAACCGTTTTTTTTATGAAAACAACTTGAGTTAATTGTAACTACTAACATTTTAAACTGTAGCCATAGAATCGTAATATATATTGGAAAAGACGAGAAATAAATCATAGATGATTTCTAGTTACAGTCATCAAACCGTACTAACCGATAAGTTAAAACAAAATCTTTTCTAGATAATGTTGTAATGGTTGACTGAATAAAGTCATAGAATCGTAATATATGTTGGAAAAGACGAGAAATAAATCATAGATGATTTCTAGTTACAGTCATCAAATCGTACTAACCGATAAGTTAAAACAAAATCTTTTCTGTATAATGTTGTAATGGTTGACTGAATAAAGTCAGTCTTTTATGTAAATGGAATTCCAAGCTATAGGGGGAAATTTCAGAAATGTTACTTGTTGTAGGGCAGGCATATGAAAAGTAATCGTATTTTATAAAAACAGTGTACTGGTTCCCATATGTCCGCGGACTTACAACGCTAGAAACCGGGTTTCGATACCCGTGGTGGGCAGAGCACAGATAGCCCATTGTGTAGCTTTGTGCTTAACTTCAATCAATCAATCAACCATATTGCTATCAAAAACTACTTCTTCAATGGCCATGGCTACGTAATGTTGACCTATAAACGATCACAAAGACTTGGAAGTTAATTTTCATAAACGTTGACGTCGGTGTACAAGACCACTTTTAAGCAAGTCAAAGGCACAAATATTCAATAGAGCTATGACAGGTATGTGGTTGAATGGAATTACTGTGATTTCAATTTCTTCCGCCATCTTTTTTTATGAAAACAGCCATTGGTTTGAAGATGTGGCTGGGAATTTGTGAGCTTTTGCCTTGTAAACCTTCTTTAATTTCAAATTCTTATTAGTTATCTTGTTAATAGCATTAGGAGATATGCTAGGCTCGAGCACAATGCATATTGAATCGGAGGATTCTATTTTACGATAATACTTTCATTTTGCGGATGGATACATTGTTCCTAATTAGCTTGTTTTGTAGTTTCGAAATTTGTTGCTGTCTCGAAAACTGTGTTATGCTTTTTCACTTCCATTTCGACCTTTTGTACAAAATAATAAACTAATTCAGTATATATATAATATATTTATTACATATTAAATCAAGTGATGTTAGGAATAAGCATTTGCAATATAGTAATAAGTTGTAGTCTATACAAAATTATCTGAGTTTTTAGAAGTTTTTACACTGGCGTCAGAGGCGCGAAACGAATATACGAAATTCTGTTTAGTTTCTTTGGTTACACATGAATAAATCTGAGTGGGATACACGTCTAAAAGGTTTGGTATAAATTCAAGAAAAAAATTATAGTACTTATCAAAAATCTAAGAAATTCAGCCAGTTCTCTTTTTACATTTGCAAATAAATAATTTTGATAAAATCAAAAATGATTTTCGTAATGAAAACAAGCAACTATAACACGAAATAGTTTCCCCCATTTTCTTTAAATGACATTTTGATTGGAACATTAGAGCATACCAGTTATATGGTACATTATAATTTGTTATTGATAGTTTATAGTTTACAGGAATCAAGGAACATTTTCCATTTTACCAAATTTAACTTAAATCAGTATTTTCTAGCTTTACAGCTAGTAATTGGCTATCTGGGCTCTGTCCACAACAGATTTTAGCGTTGTAAGCCCGTAAACTTATCGCTAATCCATTAATTCAAAACATACCTATGTGATGTTGGACGAACCACGTGTACAAAATAAAATACGAATAACAGATTTTCGTTTTATATTACAAAGTTTGTCACACGTTCCGTTCATTTCAATATTAAAATATTAAATATGGAAAAAATGTTTACACTTTTTTATGAATTAGTATAATATGTTTCCCATACCATAATAAAAGTGCCTTGAAAATGTCCTTAATCTTGCTTAGATATGAAAATAGTAGCAGTTTTGAGAAATTTTGTTCTCTCATCTGTCCTTCAAATGTTTATGTTATACACGACAATTACATTTGTTGCATATAACTGTATTTTCCTAATTTTTCGTAAGTTTGGTTTTAGTTTATTTTGTTATATGAGCTGAACACTTAGATATTTTGAATGAAATCATGTTTCAGAAATACCTTATATTTCATTTTATAATTCCTGTTTTAAATGGTACACTTTGAATTTGCAATGATTAAAATCTGTACGCATTATTTTTTGTTTTCATTTGTCAAGTTTTTAGGAAAGTGCTGTATAAGAACACTCACATTATTTTTTGTAAAAGGGCTAATTTAGTTATATCTTTTTGTTTGTTTGTATATACATTTACTATTAAGCGTTTTCTGTGCCATTTTATACAGGTATGCAACACAACAATATTCTATGAGATATAGAAGAATGAACAAAACCCAAATGTTAAATATACAATTTATGAAGTCTTAATCATGAACCACGATAATGGTTCATAATAGGGAACGCAAGGAATTGCACAAAACCCTAATAGAACGTTTGGACAAAAAGCACCTCAAACAGTAAAGTTATGATAAACATTCAACAGTGATATAAAACTTACGTTGCATACAACTAGCAACTGTTTTTGTTGTTGTTATCACTCATAGTATTTTCATTAAAAGGTTCAGATTTGAGTAGGTAGTGTCATGTAATGGTCACAAACAGTGTTGTGTTATAGTTATGTTATCTTATGCTCTGACATGAAATATTACAAATGGTATAATATAAAAATATCTCCAGACATGGAATGCCTCGGGGGTGGGGGGTTCAGAGGAGATATGGTTGAATAAGTGACTGAGTGTAACTAGTATCAAAATTAAGTTGTGTACGTGTTAATTAGCATGTGTGCACAACACGAGTGAATTATAGATTCTACATTTTACAAGTGTTGATTTATTAAGGTTATTAGATACTTTATTAATTCACAAGTAAATGTACATACAATAAACAAAAGTTCTGTGGTTGAAAAATAAATAGATAAATACAACGTTTTGCGGAGAACAATGTACCTCCATACACTCTATCTCAGAGGGAGATAAATTTGAGAAAGACAAAAATACAAAATGACAGACAGAAAATTTTACCGACACATTTCTACTGGCATTTTCATGATTAACCACCAACGGCACATTTTACAATATTTTATAACCCTGAGATATAAAGATAACATTTATGTTTTTGTACATAAGCTATATTAAACCCTCTTTTTCAAAAAAACTGTTATACAGGATAAAGCTCCTGGTAGTATTTAAATTACGTGATAAATTATTATTGTTACGTTTTTTTTAGTTAGCTGTCACAGGAAATGAACTGGATTACAAAATACTTATGTTTCTGTACAAATAAGGAGTATTAAGCCGTCTTTGTCAACAAACGTTTACATAGCATAAAGCTCCTGGTAGTATTTAAATTACCTGATAATTTATTATAGTTAGGTGTTTTTAGTTACCTGTTACAGGCACTGAATTACAAACTTATAATTTTAATTTTAGCTTCTTTTGCGCTCATATTTTATTTATGAGCGAATCTATATCTAGTCGTGACACAATTCACAACTATCTCGGTATTAACAAACAATGAAGTGGGAAGTTTGGTAAGCAGACTTTATCTCGATTCGATTAGCCCACTTGTAGGATTCCGCACGTCTATTGACGGTGTGACACTTAACTGAATAATATCTGAAACTGTTTTAGAATCAACGTCTTGTCAAGAGAGAGAGACAACCGAAATTTTTCAAATCAATTTTAACACAAAGTTCTGTCCTGGGAACTAATCCTTAATGCTTGTTTCATCAGCTGACCCATGTTCAAAAACAACTGGTTTCTCCTGTAAAAAACAAACAAACAAAAAATTGTTAGACTAAACACCAGCTTAATCAGGTGTATCTTAACTTCTGATTGAAAAGAATTCTGTATTCGGCGCATTTTATAGAGTAAATATCACAGAATTTTTTTATGTGAATATTTTTAAGGACCTAAAAAAATAAGTGATATGATAAGTTTCGAAAGCCTCATTAACATTATCGCTGATCTGTGTATGATTCATATCAGTACACCATTTTCCTACTCATATTATTATATTTCTTTCTTTTTGTAATTCTTGCATAACTACATATTGGGTATATGATGACACTAAAACCAAAGTTTTTTAAGCGTATCTGATGCGTATATGTTTGTAGATTTCAATTTAACTCTCTCCCATGTTATTTTCCACAAAAGAGTTTGGTAAATTTGTACATTTGTGATTTTATTTATTAGAAATAAAAGTCTAACTAATAATATGTAATTCACCTTACCTAAAGTCTTCGAGAGACGATCTTAGTTGTACTTCTTCTCTACATTGTCCAGAGCTTTGGTTACTCTTTCAAATAAATCGTTCAGTCCGTCTATAAGTGAAGGGTTTATTTCATTAAAAGTGCGTGCGATATTTTCTCGGAAGAGACTAAGTCCCAGTACAGGAAGTATAAAAGCTCCTAAGCCAAGCATAAGAAGTAAAGGGGTAACTCCTTGGACTAAAGTAGGCAGTAACCCACTCAGAGACGATCCCAGTCCGCTTCCAAAATTTAACAAACCGTTGAGGCCATCAAGTCCACCTCCAAGAGCAGCCGCAGTGGCTGCACCCACACCTTCCTGGCGATGAATCTGTGCTGGGATGTACTGATAGTTACCAACGAGATGGTGAGGAGCATTTGCGAAACACGTTGATAAACAAAACAACGCTGTCAAGATTGATATTTTCAAAGAGTAGACCATGATTTCCGATATTCCTGCAATGTAAAATACAAAGTTTCTGATCACTTTGCGCTCATAACGTGGTACACAAAATAAAGATTATAATCAGCATAAAATACGGATAAAACACATGGCTAGAGAAAATACTTGCTTAACATGATTTCTAAAGAGGTAATATTATGTAAAAAAGTATGGAACGTCTGTGCGTGTACACGTTCCAGACGCACGAACATAAGAACTATAATTTTAAAACTGAACGGTACTTTGTTAGTATATGAACAAGACAACCCGGTCAGGGACCACTAGAATTCGGTAAGGTATCTCTAATTTTGGCTAATGACCAGGGGGGAAGCAACCAGTCAGCAGCATCCATCATCACAAGGGCTTTGAACCTAATAAAAGTATTGACTGCCACTTTTATTAAACTTCCATAGCTGAAAGCGCGAAGGTTTCATGGTTCGCGCTCCATTGCAGAAAACACGAACTTTGAGGCCGTGGGTACGCTGTAAGAATGATGGTCAAATTTCACTATTTGGTCAGACAACCAGGGACAGATACAGATTTTGGAAAGGGAGGGCCAAAACTTTGGACCAGAATACAAGCTCAATGCGTAATTCTAATGATACAAGTAACTCCTTAATAATATGTTAATTAATCAAATAAATGCATCATTATTGTTTTGAAAATAATAATAATTGTTTACATCAGTGTTTTACAAGCTCAGTAACGAAGTCTCTATAATTGCCTATTTTTGTGTCCTGGAAGAAGAGGAGGATCCAAGGACACTCCATATTATCCTCTCTTTGAAAAGGGTAACAAGAGGTGGCGGTGGGAAGTGTTGCCTGACTTTGTAATCATAAGAGGCAGGTACGTGTTGACAGTTCTTGTTCAACGTTGCGCGAAAATTCCAAAAACAAAGCAAACACAATTTTGAAATACGCTGTATCAGAAAATTGCCAAACAATCTAGAGTCATCGTGTAAAATTACTATTCTTAAAGCTATTCTGCAGATTATTAGTGGGTCAGGAAATCTAGATCTATTCCCTTTGGGACAAAAACAACGTGCTCTGAAATAGATAATTTAAAACGAATAATCTATGTATTGTAACACACCATTGTTATGGACTGAACTCCTTCACAGTAGTATAAACGAATAATCTACGTATTGTAACACACCATTGTTATGGATTGAACTCCTTCACAGTAGTATAAACGAATAATCTATGTATTGTAACACACCATTGTTATGGATTGAACTCCTTCACAGTAGTATAAACGAATAATCAATGTATTGTAACACACCATTGTTATGGACTGAACTCCTTCACAGTAGTATAAACGAATAATCTATGTATTGTAACACACCATTGTTATGGACTGAACTCCTTCACAGTAGTATCTTAAATAAAAGTATAAAAACATCGGAACAGAATATAAACTATTTATTAAATTTGTGTGAAATAACAGCTATAGAATGATTCACACTCAACTTTATCTTACACAAATAGATAAAGTAGTCTGTTTCAAAGCAGCAAGTGTTTCTAAAGCTGAAATTGAATGAATTATTAAAAATAAAGTGCCATCTGACTAATTAATGGAGCTCACTGAGAAAAAACAAATTTCAGAAAACGGTTCAACAATCGGTGTTTTATGTTCTAAAAGTTTGTTTCAACTTTTTTTCAAGTAATCCAGGTTCAATAAATGTCTTAAGAAATACAGCTACTACAACTGGATTGATTTGTTAATTACTATTATTATTATTATCTGTATTTTACTAATTTACATGATTCCCCTTTGTGATTAAAAAATAATAAAATTTGTCACAATTTGCCAATCCGTAGGTCGGTTTAAATAGTTTATATTTTAGAATTTTCTAAGATAAGTTTCGTAACAAGCTAACGTAATATTTACATTCCGGCAACAGCACAAAATAAAGTAATGTCAAGCTATTTGATAGGACTTACTGTTTTGTCCTCTTGTGGACGAGCGCTATATATCCTAGATCGAAGTGCTGTGTGAAAAAATCGAATATAACCTGTAAAACTGTACCGTCAGGGCCTTATATACTGTGTAATGTCGGCCAGTTCAGCTTCTTTGGCATCCAGATAGGTTACCTAGGAAGGGTCAATAAAGAGATACGGGATAAATATAGAAGTGGCCGCCTTTGTAAAAAAAAAAAAAAAGCACGTGGTGACCGTCTGACGTGTACTGTTTCCCGCCTTAGGGTGGTGAGAGATGAGATGCTATTGGTTGTGATATTGAAGAGGATACCAAAACACGTAACTACCATACGTAAACGAATTAGGTCACAGCCTCACAAAGCATAACAAAATACAAGACCTAGGTACTCACAAAGTTGGTAGCTTTCACATGCCATAGGAACGCCCCTGTCAACATTTCTTTTCCGTTAAAAAATATTTATTTAGGAGAAAACCTAGAATTACTTGTATGTATTAATGTAACATAAAATCCTATCGTTGTTAGGTAATAGTCTTACATTTAAAATTTTGCAATTTCATAGAAGTCTGAATTGTTTACATGTTTTTCAAAAAAGTATATATTTGTACTTATATATATATATATATATATATACCTAACTGAAATAAAAACGACAACAGTAAAACTTTAGTTTATTGTGCAGTTATAAAGAAACGTTAATATTTCGAATTAACACTTTTTTATCGGAAACATTTGGTCTACATTATAAATGGATTCACAACATCTTTTCAACTACAAAATGAAAATATTTTTTGACATAAAAATAGGTCGTTGCTTTTTTTCTCTCTTTTTTTATTTGCTCACAAAAAATTATTAAAACAAAATAGGTGAAGAGAACAAAGTGAACATTTTCAACTTATCAAAAGGAAATACTTAATATTTTTAATCGATAATTGTGAAAATTAGCGATATCCAAGACCACAACTGTTCATAAACAGTTTTGTTAATGAATACATACAACACATAAGTAATTTTGATGTCAATTAAATTTAACCATTTCTGCATGGCTGGTCTAAGTATCCCAAACAATGCAATACAAAAAAAAAATTATCAAACTCTGTTCTAACTGACAGCATTACCCATTATGTTTTCGAAACTTATAATCCGTTGTTTTAAGCTAACATATTTTTGAGAATGCAATTATAACATAGATGTTTATCAATTTCAAAATTTAACCATAACAAAAATAAAAGAATAGTAAAATTTCTGGATGCCACACGAGAAGTGTATAATTTTTTTCTCTAAAAAACATCATGCGTTTTAAATTAATCAGACTGTGAACTTCAAAATCTTGAAATCATATCTTCATACAACTTCGTAGCGTCATCAGGTGTTTTGGTTGTCGTAAAATTGGCAGTAAATATTTGTTCTGTTAGTAAAGATTGTTTAGTTTGAAGTTTTATTTATTTTTTACATTTTACTCTCTAGTGATTATATATATATTATTTCTAGTGCAAAGTTATCCCTGTAATTTAGACAACAGGAACACTATCAATAAGTAAACACTTTTGTGACCTCAATTTACTGTAGATTTTGCCGAGTTCCGTTTATGATGTTGAACGTGACCTTGTGTGAGATTTTAGAATTTAAGGTGGCGCCAGGGTGGGGAGGATTTTTCACATTCGTATATCTTTCCAATCAATCAAACCAGTCATAAAATACATAAAAATCAGACTACTATCTGTTATGTTAGAAAATGGTTTGTTCAAGAACGTTCAATACTGCCTTATAAAATAAGCATTATTTTGATTAAGACGTTATTAATGGTATTGCTTGTTTGTTAGGTCAAAATTAAACTTTTAAAATTCGAAAACAAAAATAATTCTACAATCCCCAAATATTAGCATCAAAGATACAACTATTTTCTGAATAAATATATTCTAAACAACTTTCAGAACATAGAAATGAAAGGTAGAAAGAAATAAACACACAAAATGAGTTTTTTCTTTACCACGATTGTATTAAGTATGATGAGACGTTGTGTAAACGATAACATAATTTTTACATATGTTACTTATAAAGTCTTTCATGAAGAAAATCACTGAAAAGTAACATTATTAGAACTCCCCACCCTCTCCCAAAATAAAGGTTAAAGCACTCTTCATTGCAACAATAACCTAAACTACGCAATATACTTGAAGGTACATTGTACAAAGTATGTTCTGCAATATGATTGGAGATGTCTTGTCCGATTGCAGCCAACTGGTCACGGAGTATGGCCTGCAACTGGTTAATAGATATTGCTAGAGGATTATTATAGCTCACGTGAGTTTTAAAGCTCATTTCAAAGATGCTCCATCGTATTGAAAAGTGGTGGCCAAGAAGGGTGGCTCCTGTCACTGTTATGCTCTTCAAAGCAGTTTCGGACAGTAAAAAAGTCGCGCCCCTTAGAGATTATGAATAACAATACAAAAAAAGTAATTACTTGCTTGTTTATTAAACTAAATGCTCAGATTACTGGCCATTAACTTCGAACATCAACAAAAAAGTAAGTCGAGATGGATTATTGGTCTTTGAATGTGAAGGTTGGATACAATAGGTAACAATGTGCAGGCAAATTTTATTATTATACTTCCTTCTGATATAATCTAAAAAAGATCAGTTCTAGGCACAAGAGCGTTCCCCACACCATAATTCAACTTTCAACGACTTGCACTGTTAGAACAACACAAGTTAGATCAAGTGTTTCATGTTGTTTCCTCCATATCTTTAGTTTGCACTCACATGAAACGCGACTCAACAGTTTGCGTTTGTTCTAAGTACCACTGAACTCACGCAAATAACTAACTTATGGACTGGTTGTCGGCAATTTTAAAACAGTTTTGTAATGACTTCACATGATACCGCGAAGATCGTCCTTGAAAGAATCGGTTCAGTCTGACGTATTATGTCACTAACAGAAGTTTTTCTTACTAGCGAATGCATTCCTTTTCGTGGCTAATTTTGATAGACTTGGACGACAGACGTCTTTAAACAGACTACCACAGAACATTGCTTTATGGCGACGACGCTTCTGTTAGAAAGGCTAGTTAAACATCATGACGTAGTTACAGATTTCACAAGCTAGTTAAACACTCTAGTATTGGTATAGATGTTATTGGCTAGTTAAATAACTATAATGTAGCTAAGAGTGTAGTAGGCTTAGTTATACAGTACAGTATAGCTACAGGTTCTACAGGCTAAACACAATTGTGTAGCTACAGGTTTGACAGGTTAGTAAAACACCATGGTGTATAGCTATAGGTTTTTACAGGATATATATAAATATCATGGTGTAGCTACAGGTTCAGTTACAAGTGTAATAGGCTAGTTAAACAATATAATATAGCCATGAATGCTAAGGCTAGTTAAACACCGCAGATTAACTATCAGAGTTATATGTTTGTGAAACATCATATTGCAGTTTCTAATGTTATAGTTTAGTTAAACACAAATACATAGCTATGAATATTATAAGTTTTCCCAAATATTATTAAATTCTGGCCAAAACAAGATACGTATATAGATCAGAAGTAATAAGTAACTCAGTAATGAATATACCTAATGTAACATACTGTTCTTACTTATAATGATTAGGATGCATTTATTCTTCAACTGGGTTCCTATACTTCACAGTTAACGAGATTTTCGGACGTTATCCCATTAACATCTCATAGCCTTTGACCAATTTAAGCTAACAGTGCAGAATAACCTTTCTAGTAAAGAAATAGACGATAAAAATAAAAAAATAAAAATAAATGTATTATATATATATATATATATTAAAAATTTAACCAATACTGTTAATTAACTTAACAGTAAAACAAAAATTATATAATATAATTGTGTAGGTAAGAGCGTTAAAGGTGTAGCAACACAAATAATAGCCATGTTAAACATTAAGGCTTAACTAGTAAAGACTAGTTAAAACAAGAGGGAATCCTCAATAGCCGTGGCACTTGAAATTCTTTTAGGCAGGGTTAGAGTAAATTAATCTATGAGACCTGTTTTACCTTTTTATTAGCTATATTTTTATGCGCCAACAATACCAAGCGTGGGGCGCACGTATACCCGGTTCAGTTTTATTACTTATCATAATCTCTACCAGCCTACCCTCAAATTGAAATTCTTTTAGGCAGGATTAGAGAAAATTAACCTATGAGACCTTGGGCGTAGTCAAATAAACCAATCAAAAGTATAATTAGATCTCAAATCGGTCAAGAGATGACGGAGCTATGAGCTAAAAGTTTGTACTTGAAGAAAACAAAAAAACCTCAGAGCCGTTCTATGAGCCGCTATGCCGCGGCTAAAAATCTAGAACTTTTCAATTAAATAAATCACAGCTGGTGTATAATTTCAAGAGTAAAAAGATCGCGTACTTTTAACTTGTTATTCAAACATTGTGCACTAGAAAACAAAACAAAACAATCGTCTTGTATTTAATAGAAAAATTATAATACTGATATGAAGGTGAACAGTCACTTCTACGACTAAACCTGACCTACTCTAAAGCTGAAATGCCCACGCAATTATCCAGTCCTTCCGGGTAGGAGCCAAGACCTTTGCCGCTCACTTCCTCTCAGGTCGTGAGCAAAACTCGCTTATCAAAATAAATTAATGTGTGTGGTGGAAAAAAAACCTTGTTGCGGAAGAAAGATTGTTTAAATTTCGCGCAAAGCTACACGAGGGCTATCTGCGCTAGTCGTTCCTAATTTAGCAGTGTAAGACTAGATAGAAGTCAGCTAGTCATCACCACCCACCGCCAACTCTTGGGCTACTCTTTTACCAACGAATAGTGGGATTGTCCATCACATTATAACGCCCTCACGGCTCAAAGGACGAGCATGTTTGGTGTGACGGGGATTCGAACCCGCGACTCGCAGATTGCGAGTCGAGCTCCCTAACCAACTGGCCATAATGGGTCCGGAAGGAAGAGAATTAATAAATATTAATCAGTTCGCAACACATGAAACGTAAAATATCAAGTCACTTTAGTGGTGGTTGACTCATGTGCTTGAAATTATGTTTCAAGTTCTCTACTGGTTGAGTTCTAATCGCCAGTTTGGTTTCAAGGAGTAAAATATTTGTGTGAAATGTTTCGTTATTGTTTTTATCTTAAGTGCTAATGCCTACAGTTGAATTATAAATCGTTGACTTGATGTACAATTTCTTTGTGGAAAAGTACGAATCTTATGATATCATCTGTATATGTCAAAAAATACCTTTACTGTTTTTTAGAATTGTTTTAATAATGAAAAATAATAGTAAGGTTGTTAAATGTCCCCGCGTTTTTCAAATGATTTTTGATCTGTTTGTTTTAGAGCAAAGTTACACAATGGACTATCTGCGCTGTGTCCAACGCGGGTAATAGAACGCCAGATTTTAACGTTGTAATTCCGTAACCTTACAGCTGACCTACCGGGAGATTTCTCAAAGGAGGTATTTCTAACAAACTACTATAGAGCATACTCAAAGGTATTACAGGCAGATTAAACATAGATAATAATTTAATTTTTTCTTTATAACCATTAAGAAAATCATAACTTATTACTTTATGTATTACAGTATTGAATATATTGAAGGATCCTTCAGACTGAGATTAAAACCAAAAGTAATGAAGAGGCTTTGAGCACAAAATATCAACTTACTTCTGATTTATTAAAAGTCCCAACATGAAGAAGACAATTAAATCGTAAAGTTGTTTTCGATGAATTTTTAAAGAAGGTTGTTCAGTTATGCTCACATTACTCGTATAAGTAATGCCTTGTTGGTTTAGGTTTAAAAAACAATTATGAATTACATTAAAAAGATTATAACAGTTCATCCCAACAGGTGTTTTGCTAGAATAAAATTCGCGAACTGGACAGATAAAAACAAAACTGCGAAGCTCCAGAAGCTCATAACAGAAGATCATAGAATTCAGTTTTTGAAAGTGTATAGTGTATACGTCAGTTAAAGTTAGTCCACAAAACGTAAATATGCATGTTTTTGTAACAGTTGTTAAATAGGAACTTGTTATATTGTTGACAAGGGCTAGTTACGGAAGAAAAGGCGTTAAAGAAATAATGTACTTCAGTAAGTCTTAACTGACAATAATATTGTTTTGTAAGACAACCTTAGCAGCCAACACAACGCATTGTAACCCAGCTAATTCAACCCCCATCCCCCATAAAGGAATCTGAAGTGAAGAATCAACATAATTTAGCAACTTCAAGTTACCTATAAATACATACTGATATACTAAAAGAGCTTTATTCGTTAGCATTGTTATCTATTTTAGCAACTCTATATCGATTACATAAACATTTTATTTCTCTTATTATGATTTATATAAAACGTTTTCTTAAGAGCATTTATGGTAGAAAGTTTTAAAGTGTTATTATAAAGGGACTTTTCATGGGCGTCCGCAGGGAGGTAAGAGGAATACTTGCCCCCCTGGAAAATGAGAAACATAATCATATGAATTTTTTTATTCAAATCACAATTCTACACTTCTTCTCTCCCCCCTCCGGAAAACTTTACCCCCCCCTAGAAAAATGTCTGCGGACGCCCATGGGACTGTGGGTACTTTTTGTTATTATATTAAAACTAATACTATGTGATCGTTATTAATATGTTTAAAATAGTCTGGAAAAAGACTTATGTGTACAATTTTCAAAGACTGGCGACCATGAGGGTGCATTCTTCTAAATTATGTGAGAACTCATGCGAATACTCGTTTGCTTGCCAGATCTGGCAGAGTTTACAGGTCTTTACATTAGCTGTTTGCACCCGGGAAGGGCTTTCCACGAGTATTCTAGAAAAGTGCACGCACACTATAACAAAGTAGAAGCCACCATTGTTCGTTATTTTCACGGACCACTGCAGCTACTGGAGTGAAAAAGCTTTAATTAAACTTGTTAGTTTTAAAGAATCGAGAAAATCTAAGTAAAAGACAACTTATCCAGTGTTAAAATATGATAAAAATGTGGAATTTGACGAGGAAGTTTGATGAACTGAACAAAAAATACTTAATTTTCACCAGGTGACGCTCAGAACTTTCAACTAAAAGCTTTTTAAAAGTAATTTAGAACTTATTATATTTATTGTGGTTTCTATGTACTCTATACGATGTAATGAACTTTGCGGAAATCCTAAATAAGCACACACACACGCGCGCGCGCGTTTAAAGTGATATCGGAAAGGAGGAGATGCTTGGAGATAATTTTCGAATAATAATTTGCTTCGTTACGTCCCCTGACTGCAGAGTACAGTTTTATAATTATATGTCTCCTGTTTGAGTTCTTTTCTGGTAATTTTATTTACATAATCCGTTAACACGAACTTACCCGATAATATGTGTAGCTTAGTGTATCGTAATCCGTTTGCACGAACTTATTCAATAATATATGCATATTAGTGGATCATAATATTACTTTATAAAGCCTCAGGATTAACAGAAGATAAAATACTGAGTTATTGAAAGGTCAGATAGCTTCAAATGTTCCTTATTAGTTACTCGTCCTCTAGCTGGGATGATTAGAATTGATACTCAATATTGCAGTTTTCAGCTAATTTGTTATGGCTTTTATTATGTAAACTGAGTTTAATGTGCCTGATATTGAACATATCAAATTCTTGTCATTGTTAATTGCAGAAGTCGTGTATTGTGTTGGACGAAATTATGAATAATTCACTTGTTTGGAAGTAATTGTGTTGGACGAAATTATGAATAATTTACTTGTTTGGAAGTAATTGTGTTGGACGAAATTATGAATAATTCACCTGTTTGGAAGTAATTGTGTTGGACGAAATTATGAATAATTCACCTGTTTGAAAGTAATTGTGTTGGACGAAATTATGAATAATTCACCTGTTTGAAAGTAATTGTGTTGGACGAAATTATGAATAATTCACCTGTTTGAAAGTAATTTCATGTGAACGATCATTAGATGATGAACAGGATGCAGGCATGTCCTGACATTTACCGTTATGATAATTTTAGCTAACACACTCAATGCTAAGCTCAGCTTATTACGTTATGTTATCACTTATATACTACTCTAGTGCATACCTTGTGTAATAATTAAGTGATTAATTCACGTTTTGTTTAATTCGACTTCGAGTATCTTGTTGCTTAAGAAATAACTCTGTAGTTCAGATAAAATTAAATGACATGGCATACTATTTGTCTGAGTTAAAATACGATTTTTACTTGTACTATGTTTCGGATAAAGAACTATTCATTAAGCGTAAGATGACACAAAATCCTTGATTAAGAAACCATTAAACCAAGAAAATACAAAATAATGAATTAAAGAACCATTCATTAGGTGTGTAAAGACGCAAAATCATGAATTAAGAAACCATTCATTATGTGTGCGAAGACGTAAGATCATGAATTAAGGAATTATTTATTACTTGTGTAAAGACACAAAATTAAACTAAGAAACCATTCATCATGTGTATGAAGACACAAAATTATGAATTAAGGATCTATTATTAGGTGTGTGAATACACAAAATTGAACTAAGAAATCATTCATCAGGTGTATGAAGACAAAATCATGAATTTAGAATCCATTATTAGGTGTGTGGATACACAAAATTGAACTAAGAACCCATTCATTATGTGAATGAAGATGCAAAATCATGAATTAAGGAAACATTTATTATGTGTATGAAGACTCAAATTCATGAATTAAATGAGAATTAGCTAAATGTTTGAAGACACAAAATCATGAATTAAAGAATTATTAATTATGCGTATGATAACGCAAAATCACGAATTAAGAAACCATTCATTAAGTGTACAAAGATACAAAATTAATGATAAGTTCACACTTGAAAATCAAAATACACAAAACATCGGAACTAATAAATTTAGAAGTAAACTGTTACTTGTAACGCCAATCAAGGTAAACTAGGCTTCCTAGTTTCTTGTAATGCTATTTTTAAAGTCTCTATTGTTTTGTCACATAAAATTCAATATCCTAAAGCAAGTCTTCTAAAGTTGTACAGCAATATAAGTTAGTATAATAGTTTGAACATTTCGTCTTTTGTCCATTATTTCCAGAAATATGTTTCTTAAAACAGGAATTCGTTTATTCTAGGACAAAAAAATTGTCATTCTTGAAAAACCCTATTTCCAAAAAACTAAGAGATCTAAATTTCAAAAACTATATTTAAGTGATTTTTTCATAATTTTTGCAACAGCTACACATTTTTTCATTCACGTTATCCTACCACTTGTCTCACTAGACGTACCATCTGAAAACTTTTTCTACATCTCTGGGCTCTTATAATATCGTATGAACGCTAAAGAAGCCAGTTCTAGTGGATAGTGTTCATAGAAACTGGCTTTTAAATTACGTTTAGTTTTACCAGTATATATGTGTATAAAGATCTATATATATATATATGACTTCACAGCCAGTACACATTTACTTGTATATGAAATGTGAACGAATAAGTGTCGGTATTGATCTTTATATTGAACGAAGTTTTAATTTGAAAACTGTGTCTAGGAAGAGTCAGAGTTCAATTATGGGATAAAAGTCTAGAATTTCTAGCCACGATTTTCATAAGGCGACACTGAGAGCTTCCATTACACTTATCTAGTAAAAGTATTAGCAATCGTTGGCTTTACGGGGATAGCGGGACGACGTGCATGTGCGTCATTTGCCGGCAGTAGCAAGGGTGGAAATTGAAATGGCTGTAAAACTCGAACAAAATGTGAAAATGAATGGAGTAAAAGATTTAAGATTCCAATTGAAGTCATACCGAAGAACTGAAAGTTTCACGCTGATTAAATGTAAGGAAGTTGGAAAATTTTCATTACAGACAGACAAACAAACACACAGAAAAAAAAATGCTTTGTAATATAGGTTCTCTATATTTCATATAAAAATATTGATATAGCAATTTTTATATGATACTGTACAATGTTATTATTGATTCTTTTGACACTACTACTGATAAGCATGATGAAAAGTGATTAACTTTGTACTTTGAATAGATTAATTCACTGTATGGTAAACATTGGTAGCTATTAATGACGTTTACATGATTCTAATACTCATATCTAACTACATTTTTTTAATTCAAGCTCTGGTTTTCCTGTGACATACTATAATATTCAAACAACATATCATGTAAATCAAATCTTCAAAGTGTTTATAAATTTAACGAACTTTATAAAGGCAGACCATTACTTAAACATATTCTACTTATAACAGTGTAATTTAAAATAGAAGCTTGTTCTGCTTAACAAACCGTGTTCTCAATGTCTGTAGGCAAATAGAATACTTGTTTCCGTATACAAATGAGATAACAAAAAGTACTAAAACGTGTTTACTTCGAGAAAAAAAAAAACATTTTATAATACCAATACTTGAAACTACAATATTCTGATGTAGTAAGTTCAACTTTACTAGTTCTGTGGGGTTTGACATTATTTTAATAGTGAAGGATTCTCGAGTTACTATCAGTTATCAAGTCTATTCTTTATTTCTTGCCAGATATGAATAGCATGTATATTGTTTTACATATTAATCATAACAATGTTTTCGAGAGAAGAACCGAGAAGAACTTTGTATTCAGTTATGAAAAGTAAACAATATCAGGTTGAAAACTGCGGCACTAAAGACATTAGTTTTTGCCATGAAGCCTACATTTTAAAAATATTGTGAAACTTACGTTCTTAACCAAAAATGATTTGAATAAATATAATAGATTATATTTATTTGTTGGAAATTTCAATATATTTACTTGATTTTAGTTCATTTGTTTGTTTTTGAATTTTGCGCAAAACTACACGAGGGCTATCTGCGCTAGCCATCCCTAATTTAGCAATGTAAGACTAGAGGGAAGGCAGCTAGTCATCACCACCCACCGCCAATTCTTTGGCTACTCTTTTACCAACGAATAGTGGAATTCACCGTCACATTATAACGCCCTCACGGCTAAAAGGGCGAGCATGTTTGGTGCGATGGGGATTCGAACCCGCGACCCGCAGATTGCGAGTCGAGTGCTCTAACCACCTGGCCATGCCTGGCCAAGCACAAAGCTACATAATGGGCTGTCTGTGCTCTACCCACCGTGGGTATTGAAACCCGGTTTCTAGCGTTGTAAGTCCGTACACATAGCGCTGTGCCACTAGTGAGAACATCTAGAAAACGTGACTCATATTATATCGAATCCAATATTATTGCCAGTAAGAATTATTTTTAGAACATAAAAGTTCCTAAATGGTGGAAATAATTTTACATTTGTATTATTTATTAGCTTAGAGTATCTTATTCTTTATTGTGTTCCTATAATGATCATTATATTAGCAGAATCAATAGATCTGGTAAAAAAAGAACAAAGACTTATAACTAATTGCTCGATTAACCGAATCTTAAATTGAACTGCATGCGATGGTTGGTTTTGGCTGCAAAGTGCGCTCGAACCCAAGTTTGCACTTGCCATATAATTATTAAGCACGATGGTGTCTGTAAACATCATAGTGAATGGTAGGGTTTGAAGGTTTTCTTTTCTTATACATAAAGATGCCTCCTTGATATGGTTTGCTTGTAGAAATTAACAGCCAGCCACCGATTTGATGATATTTTTTGTGACGTTATCTTCTGTCTTAAGATCAGAAAGATGTTTCACGAGTAGAAGTTTTTCCTTTCCAAACACTTAACCCTTATGTCACAATCTTGAATGAATACTAGAATCTGGCTTTCAGCAGGCGGGAAGACATTCGTAGAACATTTTACAACATCGTAGTCCAAGTCTGATGAGCCATTTTCGTAAGTATGGAATATATGACAGTAATAAAATAATCCAAATATCTGGTACTCTAGTAATGATCCTATCGTTATATTTTCTCACATAACCCACAGTGTACGTTTTATCCAATACCATAGAAACATATTATCTGAAGCGTTGTCTAAGTTATTAAAAATATTATAAATTTATCAAATGCTGAAAAATAATTATTAGCACGTTGTAACTATTGATTAAAATGTATCAAATATCAAGTAAAATGTGTTCATGTTATCTTGAATGTTGAGAAAAAGGATAATTAGTAATAAAAGGATGAAAATCATTAACATTTTAAAAGGCAAAAAAAAAAAAAGCATTTAAAATAATCCTGCATTCGACACATGTTATTACAATAGACTCCATAAACTTCTCAAAACAACTGAAGGATATTAGATTATATAATTATATAAGATTATAGTTCTGAAAATACACAAACTGATATAAATTAACGTCAATCATCTTATCAGTTCATTGTTATGAAAGTCAAGTATCTGATGGTCAGTCATATAAGTTGAACAGCAAATGAGTTGCCATACAATCTATACTATATAAATAGTTTCAAACACTGTTGTCTCAGTCGTCATTTTGAAATGAATTAAAGGATTTAAAGTGCTCCAAGTTACTCATGATCCAAGGATAAATCTCAGGGAATGTTTTGGATGATTTACTTATGTGGAGAGCTATCGGTCAACTGAAAATCACAGCCAACGACAACAGTCTCCAAATACCTCAGAGTGGGGGTAGCACAATGTTTTCAAACTAATGCCATTGTCGTTCGGACAGAACGATAGATAAGGTAGACTATCATCCACAACACGGATGCCCGCTCTTTGTTGATTCTGGCTCGTCACAATCATAATCCGAGATTGAATCCGATGTTCGTAGCCGCAAATTTACTCCGTGCCAGTGTACAGATAGTTAGAAAGATATTTCACAAGTCCGAACTGATGTCAGACTCCAGTGAGATACGATATGCTTGCAGCAAGGTACAAAACAGATTGCCTATAGTAGTCCCAAGAACACGTTCAATTGATCGGTAACATAAGTATCAATATCATTTTTACAGTGTTACAGATAAATCTCGCTTCACGGCAGACACTTATTTGGAGATAATCTGGAAATATATCCACCCCATTTTTATGCTGAATGGTACACATGGTAAAGACTACATCTCTTTGTGCTACCATATGCTGTTGCTATTGGCTCTAACTCCAGCATAATAGGTAAATACATTCACCTCCACCGCGACAAACTGTTTGCCACATCATTCCTTGAAAAAGAAAAGATTAATTGAACATTAAACCAAGCATGTATTAGATGACCTTGAGAGAAATGTCACAGTCAGTCACGTGACTCCAAACCCTAAAGATGCTCTCAAAACAGCTTTCTCAAAGGTTGAAGACACTTCAAAGAGTTATACATACTTTGATTTTAAGTATGCAAAATTGGTATTGCATGTTGTTTGTGGTGACAAAAAATATAAAAAGTTTAAAAAACACTCTCACCAAATGCTCATTTATACTAGCGTAGACTGAGTGATCATTAATGTGCATTTTATATCGCATGTATGATCACCAGACACCTGATTTGTATAAACATTAATCCAGCAGTAATTGATATTATCTTAATTTTGTGTTAAGCATGAAAAATTAAACTCGGTAGAATAAAGATCAAAAATGCACATTCTTTAATGTAATAAAATTTAACTGTACTTCAGTAATCACTTAGATCCAATTCCGCGCATTTTCGTTTCTATCTATCTTGTTTTCTACCGGTCGATTACGTAAAACGGGGCTAAGCGGATTTTTTTTTTTGTTGCATTTCCGTATTTATTCAGAAATCTATTCTCGGTACATTTATATATATATATATATATATTATTCTTTCTAGAAATTATAGAAAAAATTATCACCAAAATGTATCCAAGAAACAAATAAAAACATTCTTAGTCACTATGTGAAAAAAATACACATTTGTAAAGTGGTGGTGATGAAAAGTGAGAAGCAAAAATTAATAACTGCAACAGCAAGCTACGTTAAAACAACTACTGTGTGAATAATACAAACAGTAATCTACAGTACTGTGGTGTTGTTCATAACACCGTATAAGTATATAAATTTTTCATGGGTTCGAACCTTGGCGGGTTAGAGAAATATTCGTTAAGCTTACAATTGTGAAAATGGAAATACGGCCACATAAAGAAATAGTTGGAGAAACATCGGCGTGAAATTGATAAGCAGAGGTTATGTGTTACCACTCCTGAATAATACACATGTATGCTAGCATGAAATATGAGGTAAAATTGAGCCGTAATAGAGTTAAATTAGTATGATAGCTTTTGGAATACGTATTTAAATGTTTTTGATGTTGATTGATTGATACGTTTATTTCAGGATCGTCAGTCATTTAAAGCTTCTAGACCAACATATGAAGGCGCATCAAAGTGCTGGAAACATAGAAAACATGTTCTGATTCATGAGCAGTATTTAGATATTTGTATCTGTTGCTGGTCTATACAAAAGTTGCAAAACAATGTGGTTTTTGTAATTCCGAACGAAGGATTGTCTATCAATCCAAAAACTAAGGACTAAAATTATTTTCTTCTTTATTCAAACTAAAGAGAGTGTGTCGTATAATTGTTTGCATATATTCTCCACGTATTGGTAGAATGATTGTGAAACTAATTAATGAAGTCTTTAGTTTAAAAAATGGCATGTATTATTTTATTATATATATATCACGTATGACACATTATTATATTAATAATATATTAGTACAAAATCAAATATATTATAATGTGTTTTTAATGGAACATTTTACTGAGTTTCTAAGTTCTTTAAATGCCTTACTTTTTTCTTACTCACTTCAGATAATGTTCTAGTTTCACCGGACTTTTGTTATAAACAAATAGCAGAAGACTTAATAAAACAAGTTTTGTTTTTAAATAAAGTGGTTGAAAGGAAGTTGAAAACTGTTCATTGACATTTTTATATCCACTTGCATTCTTTCAAAGTTCAGGTCTTGGTGACAAATGATTTTCAGACTGTATTAACATAAAAGCAGCTTCTGGTGTTCTAACTACATACGATCAACATTCCTCGCGCCTGAACGTGCGGGTCAAGCTATGTAACGATACGTGCCACCAGCAGTGTTACTACATGCAATAAGGAAAAGGTGCCAAGACTGTACAAGGATTTCAGAAAAAAACAACAACAGACATATACATTGAAAGATAATTAGACACATACGCCTCAATACAAGGTGTCTAAAATGTGCTGCTACTCCATGGTGATAGTTGAAGAAGTTATCGCTAGGAAGAAAAATTTAAAAAGCAACAAATGACAAAACCAAACACAAAATGCATCCGTTTATATGCGTTTTTTTATTCAGAAACCTGAAAATTGCAGAATTTAATAGTGCGTTTCGGTCCATGATTAACATTAACATGTTTGTAGTTTCGAGAAATATGGCTTCAAGATAAATAATCACTAGTTGTTGTTTCAAAAGATTACCTGGAATAATGCGTTATTCTGTGTTAAATCCTACAGCTATAGCATAACCACAGTATTGACCACAGCGTATTATAACTTTCAGGATATCCTGTATTTTGCAAATAAAAGTTACATAAGATGATAAAAACAAAACAAAATATAATTTTAGCATCATGTTTCAACGTGCATTTACCAGTTACGTGAACTATTACAATACATCCTACCATGCACATCATGAAAGAGCCTCATAAACTAAACAGTGTGAAGAACCAAGGCTCATCATATCAGCAGTACTTTTCAATCTATAAAATAATGTAAAGTGCTTAAAACTGAAGAATTTCAAATATATAATTCGAAACTATTTTCAAAACCGTGTAAAGTTTATACAAAAATAAAATACGAGTTTTCAGAAAGTTGAATTACATTTAGTTATCAGTCTTTGTTTTTTTGATTGCGCCTCGAATAATTTTGAGAACATCAAAGGAATTTAAAATAAAGCTTAAATCCCCAATTACGGAACACACCAAATTTATATGGATACAAGTTTCGAGATTTTCCCGTGTCCAAACTTGTGTTGTTGTTCCGTTATTGTGGAGTTAAATCTAATTTTTAATTACTTTACACGATATTGTGTATTTACCTACAATTATATCAAAGGAAGTTTTAAACTTTTCGCATTATAAGTATGACATTGAGCAGTTCCTTAAATATATACGTTTTATTATTTTTTTCAGTACAATTTCTATAACGTAAATATCTATCTCCGGAAATAGCAATGAACTGAAATGGCTGATAAAAGTTTTAAAACTACATAAGACTTCTTATTTACAGAACATTAAACAAGAGCTAAAATATAACGTTGTAGCTTTGAAAAGAAATATCTACAACTTCGATGAATCGTTAAAATATTCGAGAAACTTTTTATGGCATCATATTTATAATATGAATTTTTGTTGTTTTTTGTCAAATACTAGATTATTCTTCTAACATTAGACTAAATTCTGTTTTATGTTTTTCATGTTAAAGTAACATTACTGACGAACAAAACTTTCATTATGCAAGTCTATTTTAACAAAGAAAAGTAAATCTCTGCTATTAATAAGTTTAAATTAATTTATTATATTTAACGGAGCAGAATGAACATCTGAGCAGACAAGCGAAGCTGAAAACCTAAATTTTATTTAAATTTCGATTGATGTAATCATTAATTGATGAAATGATTAATTTATTTTTTTAGATATAGTTAGTAAAAGCTTACTATAATCACAAATAAAAAATATTCCAATCAATATGCCTGGTTTAAAATAAGGCAATTACTTTTACTTTTCGGAACACTTTATTATATTTCAACAACATTACAAAGATATAATTTACAGAACTTACATCCATAATTGCCGCTACAAATAACAGGTTTATATGTTTATAAACGTCATCATTCTTATGGAAACAAAATCAAAAGTATATATAAGTAAATCTATGTAGTGTTCTTGAGTTAATGATTTATTTAAAATGTGTTGAAATATCAAAAATGCTATTTTAGCATTACCTAAAGTGGAGAAATGGGGATTATTAATGAACCAAGGAAATAGCACTACCATATTATTGTGTGAAAACAAAAAATGTTGTTTAATTTTATTCTTATTTTACAGATGCCATAACTATTTGTAATATAGACCAATTAAATAAAATTAAGATATAAGAAATATGTTTTAATTTTGATGAAAACTCAAATCTCTAAACTTTATATAGAAATGAATTAATGCGTCTTTTATTATCGTTTATAAATTGCATTCTATATGTTTGAATAACCAGAGAGTAATATAAGAAATATTAGGCTGTAACCAGAAAATGATGAATTTCTAAAAACATAAAACCGCAAAGCGAAAAACGACTCAGACAAGCATAATGAATTGAATGTCAGCGTATTAACCCACTTTTGTAACATGCCCCTCATGAATTTGATTTAAATCAAAGGGGAATTTGTTTGTTCAGCTGTGTTGATTCGTCTTATATCCGAATAAATAATAAAGAAATCAAATGTATTGTTCCTTTTATATACAGAGTAGCTAGCTACCTAGAAGAAAAATAATGAATGGCTACAGGTAATTTCTCCAACCTTCATGCGTTCGTGGTTTCTAAAAAATGAAAACAAGGCCTAGAGCAGTTTTTCTCGTGAGACTGTGGCTTATCTCATCTCTGCAAGTATCTAACTTCTAGGGGAATACAACGGAACGATTTTTGTAAATAGTTATCACCTCCTGGAAATTCAAAGTTTAAAAACAAAACGAAGAAGCCATAAAATTGTGCTGTTTATTGTTTTTACATTCAACACAATTCTGCTGTTTATTTCTTTTACATTCAACACAATTCTGCTGTTAAAAAGTGTTAAAAAAAGAAGGAAAACCTAACTGTACAAGACTTCATGTAGAATATTTTTATAATCACGAGATGTAGAACCAGTTCTTCTTGTTATCTCGTTAAAAAAATTGGCTCTAAAGATCATTATGTATGTTGTTGTTGAGAGCGCCAACAAGTATAATATTTCTCAAGAGATTTATGTATTTTTGATTGCTATTGAAACTCTGAAACGTTTCTAAAATAAATAATGATTACATCTGCTTGATTAAAAAAAAAAAAGGAGAGGATACGAGCAGAGAAATTCCAATCATAAAACTGAATTTTTTAAACTTTAACACGAACGTCAAACTAAAAAAAAAAAAAACGACATAAACCGAATAGTGGGGTTAACTGTCACTTTTATAACATACCCATGGCCCGAAGGTACTTGTTTTTGCTACCAAAGGACGCAAACCATGTATCATAAGATTTACAGTCCAGGCATACTAATCACTAGCCCACACCCCGTCTCCTGTTGCCTGGAGTTTTGTAAGATTATTCTGTTTTGTTAATGTGTTTTTTTTAACATTGGCTAACAATGACCTTGACCGCTATGCTATGTGCGCGAGCTACAACGGAAAAGCAGACGAAAGACATCCGTTTCCAATAGCGAGCAACGCGCACGGAAGGCTCTTGGAATGCAGGTCGCGTTCCACTAGGTGGATGACATCGTGGCCAGGAACAGTGAGATGCTGGAGCCTTCACATGTTTAGTATGTTTAGTCACAAGCTTTGTGCATATATCACAATATATTAAAAATGAACTCATAACTAAAGGTACCACTCTGGTGCTCATTAAAAATAAATTGTCGTTCCGGTCTCATAACATTTAAATTTTTTTCTTAGAACAAAATAAACTATTGGTTCATTTAAATCTACATATATGTATTTCGTTGATTCTGCCAAGTAATTTAGCTGCTACATCAAATATTACATTGCAACCACAATAAATAGTCATTTTTTCGCTTAGACTGTACACACATTGCTCCTGTGCCATTGTTTTCTAATGGGTTGTTCTACTCGTATGCCTTTGGGCAAAATAGCACCAGAAATAATTTACAATTTTAATGAACTGAAAAAAAAAACATTTTAGGAAGATATCGTTACGTGTTTGCGTGTACATGGAATTACATTAAGATATACTTGTCACATATGTTATCTATATGGCCAATCATATCACTTAACTAAGTCAGTTGTCTACTGGACAATTCATTAGTAAAGTATCATAAGGGTTAAACTGGAAAACTGAGCACTCTTTCTTCTGAATTATTAGTTTCATATTTTATTTTTTACAAGCTGAGGTACCCGTCCTTTGTCCGGGTTATGAACTTAAAAGAATGTGAGGTGGATGCTATGATAAATAACACAAAAACCCTAACTTTCACACAATTTATTTACAATATAACATATTATTACAGCATTCATTATTACTTTACCAAAAGTTTTGTATAAGCTTTAAGAACTCACTATGTACATACTTAAAACACGGTATACATTGTGGGATGGTCAGGGTGACTTTGTATGAAGAGGTAGCGGTTAAAGTAGTGGTGGTAGGTGTGCTTTCTGTTACCCGCTTCCAACACCCACCTCTTAACGTCATTTCACAGTGTTTCACGCGATTAATTAATTGACGATTATTGGCCACAGAAGTGTCTTACGGGCCAAAGTAGGAAGTGGGTATAACTTAAGAAACAGCTCTTCATATCAGCCTTATTGTGGCTGTTGAAGTAGAAACTTCAGCTGAGTTTATGTAGCTAGCGCACTCTCTGAGATATATAACACGTTTATGGGCCTTCCTCCCACACTGTGTGTATGCTGTGTTGTAGAAAATTCAATAAAGTTTTTTGTTTTGGTGGAAGGGCGTGGTGCCATCTATGAATATCTTAATGTTAACTTACGTCAAAGATAATATATGCTCAATAACATCAATAATGGGGATGAAGAGGGTTGTGAATCACCAATAACATGCCCCTCGTTCCAAACTATCATCCCACAAAGTTTAGTTGAGATTAGCCAAGCGACCTAGGAGTAGTTAAATAACGGAAAAACAGACAGACACACACATTTTTGTGCTTTATATATGTAGTTTCATTTATCTCTTTGTAAAATTATATTTACATGCATAGCAATGGTCCAGTTTTGACAAATGAGATTGAAAGCAGTGTCGATGTTCTCCATTTTCAAAAACATTCATTTATAAATAAATAAAGAAAGAAACTCATCTGCTGTGGTTAAGAGATGAAACTTCTAAATATGTTTATAGACCTTCATTAAGTTGATATATATGTGTATGCGTATATCAAAATTGTTGAGATTAGAATGAAAACAAAACACGTAGATCAAAATTAAAAAACAACTAAGACAGTCTAGTTACTCGTTCGTAAATTTAAGTTTTTATTTTCTCATGATATCATTAAGTAAGGTAATACTTTTTCGTTCGTTCGTTCGTTTGAAGTTAAACACAAGTGCTATCTGCCCACCACGGGTATCAAAAACCGGTTTCTAGAGTCGTAAGTTAGCAGACATTGCGCTTGCCACGAGGGGGCACGATAGTACTTAATAGTAGGGATCGCCCGTTTAAAATCACCTATAAAATGTCCGAATATTAACATCAGTATTGGGTGAATAAAATTAAAGCTGATTGTACTTATAAATGCGCCTAAATCGCTATATATATGTTTATAGAGTGAATCCAAATTTCAGTATTTGAACGAATTTTCATCCAAGTAGGTAAGTAAGTAAGTCATTTTCCAGACAAGCGTGCAGAAAAAGTTAACCCTATCACTCTACTTCTTTCACAGAACTCCTATGTCTGGGGTCCCAAATATTCTTCTTTTGTACCGAGAAGGATACTAGTATATATATATATATGTTTGTGAAACGGATGATGCGCTAATTTGGGCATATAATTAGATTTGAGGGTAAGTTGTTAGAGATCCTGATGAGTAAAATCGAATCTGACATACGCGTGTCCCACCATTGGTATTGTTGACGCACAGAAATATAGTTAATATAAAGGATTGTTTGTTTGTTTGTTTGAAGTTAAGCACAAAGCTACACAATGGGCTATCTGTGCTCTGCCCACCACGGGTATCGAAACCCGGATTTTAGTAATATAAAGGAAACAAACAAGTATAATAATTTTTTGTATTCTATAAAGACAAGTAGGGATCGATATATATAAGTAACCTAACTAGCTATAGTAGTATAGAAAGTTTTAATGCTACAAAAAGTATTGAAACAAAACCGTCAAAACTACAAAAACTGAGTTACTTAAAATTAACATTTTTTATCCCCACTTTGGCAAATCACTGTCGTTATGTTAATCTGAGTCAAAGTAGGGATAATTGTCTTTATAATTTTAAATAAACTAATAACATGCCCCAGAAAATTTGTAAAAAAAAATAGGTGCTATGGGATTAAATCTGGAAGCAATTGTGCATGAAATATAACTTAAACAATTGCTTGGGATCACGAAAATAGGGGATTCCGCCGAACCCCCTCAACCTCCTCCCCTGCGTACGTGCGTGCTTTATCTCGTCACATAAAATAAAATGAAACAAACTTTTGAACTTTTAACTAATTCATAATTTTTTCCCTAATACTTTAAATGCTTATTTATGCAGTTGTTTAGTTTAGGTTTAGTTCAATATGTCTGAAGGCTTATAACGCTAATACCTGGTTTCGATACCCGTGGTAGACAGAGCACAAATAGACCATTGTGCAGATATGTGCTTAACAAAAATAAACAAGCAATCGATTCAGTTTCCTGAAATAAAAATTGTCACCTTCTTAAAAAATAAGCTACATGCTCTGGATGTGAGTATTAGTTTTGAGATAGCCCTCTGAAACGAAGTAAGAGTATTTGTTTTTGGTATTTATAACAAAGCTACTGAGACTATCTGCTTCCATCCCACATTTTGAACTACTAACCAGACGTAAGGCATCCAGTCAGCAGCACCCTATCACACTCTTATAGCCCACTTATAGCTTAAAGTGTGTATGTGGGGGTGGGTGGATGTTTTTTGGCATCGCACGAATTTGAACCCAGCTCACCGGCTCTTTCACACGGCTAACTCACGCTTAACAAAAAGAGATCTTATAATATTATTGTCAAGAAAAAAACAGGACGAGACCCTTCAAAAACTCTCTACAGATATTGGAATGAAATCTCAAATAGAGCTTATTAGTTATTCTATTATTCCAAACAAAATTTACAGCAAATCTCTGTGACTAAAGCGACTTCCATTTTTCATTTAAATGATCTGATTGTGTACGTGATATATATAGTTTAATACTTAATTTTAGCTCATGAAAAAAATGTGTATTTCACACCAAGGTGGTAAAAACGCACTTAGCAAAAAAAGGTCAATGCCTTAGGTCGAAGACATGTGCAGACAGTTACCCTGAGACCGTAGCTCGGGGTTAGTTGCAAAAATTAGCTTTTAAGTTCCGGGTTATGTTCATCCTGTTGCTGTCAACATCATAAAGGTGGGGCGAACTATTATCGGGTCTCACGACCTTACTGCCGGTCAATAGGACAAAAGGTAAGCTCCATAAAACATGCCAAGCATCCAGGAAGCTTACATACTGACGTACAAACATATAAATAATGTCGTTTCAACAGGCACTCCTGTAAATTTCATTTTGGGAATTTCGCTGTCATCATGTTTACATGAATTTATAATCAAGTTTATTTTTCAACCCATTCGTCATTGAGTGACTGTAAACTATATTAGTCATGTAAAGTTTCGTTGATGAACAAAAAATAACTTTTTTCGCATCTGTGTATCGAGACTAATGCTAATATTATAGGTAAACTTCTAACTTTTGAGCTTGAACAAAGCGTTTTTATTAATTGGCTTAAATAAAGCTCAAACAACATGTCGCGGAAGTTACTATTCTAAATTCTGTGAAGTCTAGAATATTGAATAGAGTAGACATAAATTTGATGTGAACTTCAAACCAAAACCTGTTTCAAGTTTAGTTAGCTTCTCTTATGGTTAAGGCTCCAACGTCATTGAACTTGAATCGACCGAATCATAAAACACAAATTTCATACAGTATCGTAATTTTCAAACTATATTATCTAATACTTCTAAGTAATGCTCTTTTAAGTTACATTTGAATATTTGAGACACAAATGAAAGGAAGAGAACTCGCTATTGTAGATTCGATAATTACTATAGTTATAGAAGCCAAAATGCTAGGTAGTAAATAATGTAAAGATCATAAGAACTTAAAACCTTTAAAACTTACATGGAAAGAATAAAAGTTCAATAAGTCTTATATATATAATATATATGTTAGATTTATTAAATCATGTTTATCACATATATATATATTAGATTTATTAAAGCATGTTTATCACATATATATATAAGACTTATTAAATCATGTTTATCACATATATATATAAGTGATAAACATAATTTACTTTGTATATTTTTTCTTTTCTATATTCTTAATCACCTATCCAGTACAAACTTCAGACAAGTGTTGTGTAAAAATTTTGAAATTCGTAATGAACAAGTTCAAACGAATGTGAAAAAAGAAAAAAAAAGCGAACTGTAGTATAAATGATTTTTTTTATCATAACTAACAAGCCTATTGAATTCCAATGATTCGCTAGCGTTTCGTAATCAACGAAAATTGTCAGGAAATTTGTGTGAAGAAGGATTAAAAATAAATTCCAAGGAAACTTTCATTAGCTTAATTTCTTGTTTGTCGATAAAACTAGCGGCTTAGCAAAGTTTTCAATTCTTTGTGTGTGTGCTGATTTATAGATTCCAGCAAGTAAGGATCAACGTGCGATTTAATTTCCATCCAATAAAATATTTTCCTCTCATTTTAATCTACGGTCACGATAAAAGTAATTTTATTAATTTTGTTATTGCTTTGTAACTTTTCAACAAAGGCTAACAGAAAAAATCTGATTACCAATGAGACACCTTTAATATGAATTTTGTATTGGAGCGTAACATTTTATGTATAATTAATTAACTTTCTACATGTATCATATATACATATATGCTTATATTTTTAGAGGTGAGAAACACATTTGAAAGCCCTGTAACAACGATTATGAGAAATTACTTTCTATCAATAAAAGTTAAACATGTTTAACATACAACGCGAGTCATTCCAATTACTTCTGAATGAAAGTAAAAAGGAATATATCAAACACATCATATCTGCCATATCCTATAACGACGAGGCCTTTCGTCCGACACCAGGGTTCTTCAGGATGGCTGGATATTACAGACATAGTAATGGTTTGAAACTCTATTTATATAATCAAACTGCACGAACAAAACAATATTTATTCTTGCATTATTAATATTAACTAAAATTTAAAAAAATAAACGCTGAGGGAATACCGGATCTTATTCTTAAAAGCTTTTATCCCAACATAAATACAGTGAAGTTAAGTCATGTCTTAAAAATTACAGTCTGAGCTCATTGATTTGAAACATACGAATGTGGCCATACTCGCAGCTGTGTAATAAACAATCTGCAAAATGACCACATACCATACTTTGCTGCCATCTCGTGTGCAAATTGGCATCTATAATACTTACAGAAACTTTCTGAAAAACTAACATAAATTCTAAAATATTTTATTTTATAATTATTAGTATCATTGTGAATGAAAGTAAAGATTTTTAGAGTTTATAATTTAAAGTAAACTTGTAGAATTACGGTCATTGAAATATACAGTTTATCGGTACAAGTAAATAACGTTAGAACTAGGCTTGCGCGACAGTCCTTATGATAGAATTTAGGCATAGTTTAGCTTTACAATATACATGTTTGATGATTTTGATCTACAGCTCTGTTGGTGTACAAAATATAATCACATGATGATTAAAAGAGCTGATAGCACTTGTTTTATCCAAGTATTTAAATGACAACATGTTTTCAATTTATTTGTATATGTAGGGCAATGAAACATTTACATAGTAATTATAACTTACTGATAATTTGTATGTAATTCATAAACATACATTTATTTGTATATGTAGGACAATGAAACATTTACATAGTAATTATAACTTGCTGATAATTTGTATGTAATTCATAAACATACACCATAGAGAACTTTTTTCAATTTTTTATTTTTGAAGAATTTATGATAATAGTTTCAAAAGAAATATAAATGTTCTTATTATAAAAATGTGTTTAAGAACTAATAGAAAACAGTTTTTCTATTGGCAGAATCAGATATATTAGGTTAATTAACACGTTAATAGATACGAATGCTAAGTAAGTGTAAAAAAAAACTAAAAACAATGGACACACTACGGCTTAACATAAAATTAAGTAATAAAGAATAGCTGCGGTATATTTTTAATTTCTGGTCGTTTAAATGTGTATGTTCAGAAATGTGAGATTAGTTTTTTCAGACATGTGAATAATAAAACAATTAAACGAACGCTTTACTTCAGTATAATCCCTGTAGATGACGCTTGCGAAAATTTCGTCATTTATACCAGGCCTTAATGATTAGGAAAAAAAAAAGCAGACTCACTATGTGCATGTACTGCCAATATAAAATTTTCTATTATAAGAAAAAAAAGACGATTTAATATTTTCTCTTCGATTAACATAAAACTGCGCAATGATAAATTAGAGAATGGCAGGTAGTCGTATTTTTGCAAATGAGGTAAAAATAATAGTAATCAGTTAAAGTTTCTACTAAATTTACAGATAATAGTAATCAGTTAAAGTTTCTACTAAATTTACAGATAATAGTAATCAGTTAAAGTATCAACTAAATTTACAGATAACAGTAATTAGTTAGTTTCTACTAGATTTACAGATAATAGTAATCAGTTAAAGTATCAACTAAATTTACAGATAATAGTAATTAGTTAGTTTCTACTAGATTTACAAGTAATAGTAAACCAGTTAGTTTTTACTAGGTTTACAAGTAATAGTAATCCAGTTAGTTTTTACTAGGTTTACAAGTAATAGTAAACCAGTTAGTTTTTACTAGGTTTACAAGTAATAGTAATCCAGTTAGTGTTTACTAGGTTTACAAGTAATAGTAAACCAGTTAGTTTTTACCAGGTTTACAAATCAAATGTTTAACAGTCTTTTCTTTGCGGAATTGTATTTAAAACAAGTATGGCGAAAAAATATTATTTTCATTCAATCATAATAAATCGAAGATTCAAATACTAACAACAGCTCTTGTTGTGATAAAAATAGTGACTCTGCACATTTTATTTAAACTTTTAAAAGATAAATTTCAAAATTCTTCCAATACGTATTTAAATATGTAGACATACATTATAAATATAACAAAAACTAATAAATGTATATATATACACACACACACCTATTGTGGTAATAAACATACAGAATACGAGCTTAACATCATCATGCGTAAGTTGGCGAAAGTTATCAGTAACTACAAAACTATTAAGTGATAATTCGATGACGAGGAACCCACTTTGAGACTAATAATGGCTGGAGACGGCTTAAATGGGTAATGAAGAAAAACTTTA